>NC_091986.1:213568567-213636067 GCF_044704955.1 Pristiophorus japonicus
CCTCCTCTCTCTCTCTCTCCCCCCCTCTCTCCCTCCCTCCCTCTCTCTCTCCTCCCCTCTCCCTCCCTCTAACATGTCAGCCAGTGCTGAAGGTGGACCCTCCAGTCCTGCTTACTCGGCTGTGAGTTCAGTCAGTTTCAGACAGGGCGAGTGAAACTGACGCGGTGTCTCTCTCAGTTCCGCCTGCATTTTAACAGCAGGAAGACCTGCTACTGGCTTTGGGTTGTGTTTTAGTGTGGATTATGTAAAGGCTGACTTATGTTTTGAGTGGAAAATGATACGGTGTGCGTGTGTGCATATGTAGTTATTTATTTACTTATGTCTGACCGTGCACTATTGGATTAACTTGGATGCAACAATTTAACTCTTTGAAAAGGACCAACAATTGTGGAAACAGTGAGTGACATTTTACATTCTGAATTGCGCCGTCGGAACATTGAATCGGGGAGCAGTATAAACTCACAGTCTTCATAAAACAAGTCTGTGGGCGGTTGCTCCAGCCAGCATATGGTGGAGACACAGCGCAGGGAGTTTCAGTGTCCATCTGTGACACAGACTCCTGTTCAAAGTTGTCTTTGTAACCAATGTGATTCCCACTTGCCTGTCATTCACTTGAAACATGCAGGCGTTTTGTTTACCCAGTTTGCGAGAACCCCGAAGGATTTTAATTTGCAGCTTCTTTATTTGTTGCATTGGAAATGATAAAATGGGGATAAATTCACCAGAATATAACGTGCGCCGAGAGGCCCTTTTGCAGTGGAGTTTCGGGGGTGGCATTCTCCGGCTCTCTCTCTCTCTCTGTACAAGTGGATGACTTATTTAATTTACAGATTTGGGGAGGTTTGCTGCATTGCTCCTCATCAATCTGATCTCCCAAATAAAATAGAAGCTACCCCCCCCAGCAATATTTGATCAGAATAGTACTGCTTCAGTCATCATGCAGGGACAACACACAGGTTTTTGTAAAGAGGATGGAATTCCTACATTTAAAACAAAAAATATTTGTTCAAAACTGCAGGTTGGCTTTAGTGGAAAGGATGTTAAGTCAAAGAAGTTGCATTTCTATAGCGCCTTTCACAACCTCAGGCCGTCCCAAAGTGCTTTACAGCCAATGAAGTACTTTTTGGAATGTAGTCACTGTTGTAATGTGGGAAACGCGGCAGCCAGTTTGCGCACAGCAAGCTCCCACAAACAGCAATGTGATAGTTGTTGTATATGTAAGCTTGTATATACCTTGTACAGCCGCCGGAGGGCTCGTCCCCTGGAGTCCCAAGGGATCCCACAATCCCTTGGGAGCACAGGTATTTAAGGAGGCTTCAAAGGTTGGAGAGGCACTCTGGAGACCTGCAATAAAAGACTAAGGTCACACTTTACTTTGAGCTCACAGTGTTCAGCCAGACTCTTTCTCCATACACAACAATAATGACCAGATAATCTGTTTTTGTGATGTTGATTGAGGGATAAATATTGGCCAAGACACCGGTGATAACTCCCCTGCTCTTCTTCGAAATAGTGTGACTGGATCTTTTACGTCCACCTGAGAGAAGGGGCCTCGGTTTAACGTCTCTGGCAGTGCAGCACCCCCTCAGCACTTCACTGGAGTATCAGTCTAGACTTATGTGCTCAAGTCCCTGGTATGGGATTGAAACCCAGAACCTTTTGTCTCAGAGGTGAGAGTGCTACCCACTGAGTCACAGCTGACACTTTCAAAACGAAATTGGATAAATACTTAGTGAAAAAATTGCAGGGCTATGGGGAAAGAGCGGGGGGAGTGGGACGAGTTGGATCGCTCTTTCAGAGAGCCGGCAAAGGCCACGATGGGCCAAATGGCCTCCTGTGCTGTATCATTCAATGATTCTAACAGCAACGTGATAATGACCAGATCATCTGTTTTTTAGTGATATTGATTGAGCGATAAATATTGGAAGTGCTTATTTGTACTGCAAAAATGGCATGTTCCACCCTTTGATTCTGATTGGTCCCCTTGGAGGATAAGCCACACCCTGAAGTTTAACAGGAATGTGTCACTGGATCCACCAGTCCCAAGTTCTTACTGACTTTGCAAATTGTAACTCGATCCACTTTGACTTCTTGAAGCGGCAGAGGGCAGAGCTCCCCAGAAGACAGCAAGGGCCAGCCAAAGTGTCTTACCCCAGTCCAAGTACATTCCTCCCCCAGCCGAAGTGCCTTACCCAGCGCAAGTGCATGACTCCCCCAGCTGAAGTTCCTTGCCCAAGCGCAAATGCATCCTACCCGGCCCCCCCCCCCCCACCATAGGTGGGCCATTCATTGTGTACGGATTGTTAATAGGTTTCTTGGGTATGAAGTGAATAGTGACAGTGTTGTGACTTCCGGATATCATCCGCTCCAACAATGTGCCTTGTAGGGGGTTGGAAGAACGTGATCCGTCTTCTGAGTTCCCTCGCTCCCCTCCGGCCCCCGCCCCAAGCCCCCCCTCTCCTCTCCTCCTCCAGCCTCTCTCCCCCCCCCCCCCCCCCCAGCCTTTCTCACTCTCCCCCCGGGGGGGTGGGTGGGGGGAGGGGGAGTCAGAGCCTCAGGTCCTGCTTCTCGGCACCACGTGCGTGACAACTGTCTGTCAAAGAAAAGTGTAGTACGAATAGTTACTTCGATAAATATTGGCTCAGGACACCAGGGAGAACTTCAGCCCTCTACACCCTAAGCTCTGGAATTCCCTCACTAAACCTCTCCGCCTCTCTTTCCTCCTTTTAAGACACTCCACTTTGTCCTAATCTCGCCTTCGGTGCCAAGTCTTGTCTGATAACACTCCCGTGTAGCGCCTTGGCATGTTTTAGTAAGGTTCACCAGACTGATTCCCGGGATGGCAGGATTGACATATGAGGATAGACTGTATCAACTGGGCCTGTATTCACTGGAGTTTAGAAGGATGAGAGGGGATCTCATAGAAACATATACAATTCTGACGGGACGGGACAGGTTAGATGCAGGAAGAATATTCCCGAAATTGGGGAAGTCCAGAACCAGGGGACATAGTCTGAGGATAAGGGGTAGGCTATTTAGGACTGAGATGAGGAGAAACTTCTTCACTCAGAGAGTTGTTAGCCTGTGGAATTCCCTGCCACAGAGAGTTGTTGATGCCAGGTCATTGGATATATTCAAGAGGGAGTTAGATATGGCCCTTACGGCTAAAGGGATCAAGGGGTATGGAGAGAAAGCAGGAATGGGGTACTGAGGGAATGATCAGCCATGATATTGAATCGTGGTGCAGGCTCGAAGGGCCGAATGGCCTGCTCCTGCACATATTTTCTATGTTTCTATGTCCCAGGGTAGACTCACTGAGACACACCACTGGGAGGACCCATTTTTTTAACCAGGTCTTTGTGCCAGCTAACCGTGGTGAATGCGGCAGTCTCTGGGTGAGAGCTGCGTGATGCAAACTGGTGGCACCAATGCCCACCGACCCACATGTAGAAGCAACTTTTAATGCGGGCCTCCAATCTCACACTTCAGTTACAGAATGCCAAAGACTGTGGGGATACTGAGAATCCACAAGAAGATTGAGGGGCGAATCTGATCGAGGTGTTTAAGATGTGAAAAGGATTTGATAGGGTACGGAAAAACTATTTCCTCTAAAATCGAGGAGACACAACCTTAAAATGAGAGCCTTTTTCACAGAAATCTGGAATTTTCTCCCCTAAAGGACTTTAAAATCGGAGTTCAGTCACAGCTTTCAATTGGTAAGGGTATAAGAACATAAGAACAAGAAATAGGAGCAGGGGTAGGCCATACGGCCCCTCGAGCCTGCTCCACCATTCAATAAGATCATGGCTGATCTGATCATGGACTCAGCTCCACTTCCCTGCCCACTCCCCATAACCCTTTATTCGCTTATCGCTCAAAAATCTGTCTATCTCCGCCTTAAATATATTCAATGACCCAGCCTCCACAGCTCTCCGGGGCAGAGAATTCCACAGATTTACAACCCTCAGAGAGAAGAAATTCCTCCTCATCTCAGTTTTAAATGGGCGGCCCCTTATTCTGAGACTATGTCCCCTAGTTTTAATTTCCCCTGTGAGTGGAAATATCCTCTCTGCATCCACCTTGTCAAGCCCCCTCATTATCTTATATGTTTCTATAAGATCACCTCTCATTCTTCTGAACTCCAATGAGTAGAGGCCCAACCTACTCAATCTATCCTCATAAGTCAACCCCCTCATCTCCAGAATCAACCTAGTGAACCTTCTCTGAACAGCCTCCAATGCAAGTATATCCTTCCTTAAATACCGAGATCAAAACTGTACGCAGTACTCCAGGTGTGGCCTCACCAATACCCTGTACAGTTGTAGCAGGACTTCTCTGCTTTTATACTCCATCCCCCTTGCAATAAAGGCCAACATTCCATTTGCCTTCCTGATCACTTGCTGTACCGGCATACTAACTTTTTGTGTTTCTTGCACAAGGATCCCCAGGTCCCACTGTACTGCAGCACTTTGCAATTTTTTTCCATTTAAATTATAATTTGCTTTTCTATTTTTTCTGCCAAAGTGGATAACCTCACATTTTCCCACATTATACTCCATCTGCCTACTCACTTAGCCTGTCTATATCCCTTTGCAGATTTTTTGTGTCCTCCTCACAATTTGCTTTCCCACCCATCTTTGTATCATTAGCAAACTTGGCTACATTACACTCTGTCCCTTCATCCAAGTCATTAATATAGATTGTAAATAGTTGAGGCCCCAGCACCAATCCCTGCAGCACCCACTAGTTACTGTTTGCCAGCTGGCAAATGACCCATTTATCCCGACACTCTGTTTTCTGTCAGTTAGCCAATCCTCTATCCATGCTAATATATTACCCCTAACTCCATGAACTTTTTTCTTGTGCAGTAAACTTTTATGTGGCACTTTATCGAATGCCTTCTGGAAATCCAAATACACCAAATCCACTGGTTCCCCCTTATCCATCCTACTCGTTACATTCTTAAAAAACTCTAGCAAATTTGTCAAACTTAATTTCCCTTTCATAAAACCATGCTGACTCTGCTTGATTGAATTACGCTTTTCTAAATGTCCCACTACTGCTTCATTAATAATGGACTCCAGCATTTTCCCAGCGACAGATGTTAGGCTAACTGGTCTATAGTTTCCTGCTTTTTGTTTGCCTCATTTTTAAATAGGGGCGTTATATTTCCAGTTTTCCAATCTGCTGGGACCGCCCCAGAATCCAGGGAATTGTGGTAGATTACAACCAATACATCCACTATCTCTGCAACCACTTCTTTTAAGACCCTAGGATGTAAGCCAGCAGGTCCAGGGGACTTGTTCGCCTTTAGTACCATTATTTTACTGAGTACTACTTCATTAGTGATAGTGATTATATTAAGTTCCTCCCTCCATATCATCATCATAGGCAGTCCCTCAAAATCGAGGAAGACTTGCTTCCACACTAAAAGTGAGTTCTCAGGTGGCTGAACAGTCTAATATGGGAATTACAGTCTCTGTCACAGGTGGGACAGACAGTGGTTGGAGGAAAGGGAGGGTGGGACTGGTTTTCTGCACGCTCCTTCCCTTGCTTGAGCTTGTTTTCTGCATGCTCTCGGCGACGAGACTCAAGGTGCTCAACGCCCTCCCGGATGCACTTCCTCCACTTAGGGCGGTCTCTGGCCAGGGACTCCCAGGTGTCGGTGGGGAAGTTGCACTTTATCAGGGAGGCTTTGAGGGTGTCGTTGTAACGTTTCCTCTGCCCACCTGCCGTGTAGGAGTTCCAAGTAGAGCGTTTGCTTCGGGAGTCTTGTGTCGGGCATACGGACAATGTGGCCCGCCCAACGGAGCTGGTCGAGTGTGGTCAGTGCTTCGATGCTGGGGATGTTGGCCTGATCGAGAACTATAGCCCCTTGTGATGCGTTCATTATAAAGGAT
The DNA here is from genome assembly GCF_044704955.1 of Pristiophorus japonicus. Classification (NCBI taxonomy): domain Eukaryota; kingdom Metazoa; phylum Chordata; class Chondrichthyes; family Pristiophoridae; genus Pristiophorus; species Pristiophorus japonicus. Next base: position 213,574,468 of record NC_091986.1, read on the forward strand.
GAAACTGAGTACTGTGAGCAATGAGCAAGTGCGACCTTGGCTCCTTTAATAAGATTCCAGAGTGCAGGTACCTTGTGGGTGGCCTGCTTATATACCGTGCTCCCAAGGGATGCTGGGATCCCTTGGGACTCCAACAGGTAGGCCCTCTGGTGGTAGTGTGATACAGGTTGCAAGGGGTTAAATACATAACTCCTTGATTATCCAGTGTCTTCTAGTGTATCGGGGGGGGGATGTGGAGCGAAGGTGGATATACGGAATTAAGGTACAGATCAGTCATGATCTAATTGATCGGGGGAGTAGGCTCGAGGGGTTGAATGGCCTCCTCCTGTTCCTAATATTTCTACTTTCCTGCAGTCAACAGCACCCAACTAAAATGGAAGAGTTTTTAGATACAGAGCAAAGCTCTCTCTCTCTTGTTCTAGTGTGCTGTTGAGCAGGGCATCCTTCACTTCACCCACAACAATGCATTTTTCCTCTTCCCACACCGTGACCTCTCTGAGTAAGAGGCGGCAATTAGTGTTACATTACCTATTTTTTTATGCAGTTTCTATGACGCGGGCTCATACCCACTAAGAAATAGATTGAAACGTCAGTGCCAGAACCTGCCAATTTTATTTAAAAGTGGGGATGTCAGCCGTGGCTTGTTTGGTAGCATTCTTGGCTCTGAGTCAGAAGGGCGTGGGTTCAAGTCCCACTCGAGAGACTCCAACACAAAAATCTAGGCTGACACTCGCAGTGCAGTGCTGAGGGAGCGCTGCACTGTCGGAGGTGCCGTCTTTCGGATGAGACGTTAAACCGAGGCCCCGTCTGCCCCTCTCAGGTGGATGTAAAAGATCCCACGACACTATTTCGAAGAAGAGCAGGGGAGTTATCCCCGGTGTCCTGGTCAATATTTATCCCTCAATCAACATAACAAAAAAACATATTATCTGGTCATTATCACGCGGTCGTTTGTGGGAGCTTGCTGTGTGCAAATTGGCTGCTGCGTTTGCTACATTACGACAGTGACTACACTTCAAAAATACTTCATTGGGTGTGAAGCGTTTTGGGACGTCCTGAGGTCACGAAAGGCGCTATAGAAATGCAAGTCTTCCTTGAAAGCGGCACTGTAATGGAAAACTGTTAAAGCCTTTTTCACAGTGCGAAAATATAAAATTGCCTCACTGTGTTGCAATCGTGGGTTTTGTTGCATCTTGTGTTTGGAAAACAGGAGAAGGAAAGTTTGCTTAGTGCCCGTTTATACATGAACAGATTTACATTTATGATCCAGAAAGTGAACGATGGAAGGCTCAATCCAGGTATAAATTGTGTTCGTTTTGCTGTGGAAAAAGTCGATTGGATTGGGATTATACCTGGCTTCTACACCTGGTGTGTCGGAGTGATTGATTTGCAGATCTGTGTATCTCAGACAGTGGAATGGTTCATTTAGGAATTCACACCAACCACAAACATTCTGTACTAAAACAAGCAAGAACATAAGAACTAGGAATAGGCCATTCGGCCCTTCAAAACTGCTCAATGAGATCACGGCTGATCTTTAACCTCAACTCCACTTTCCCACCCGATCCCCATGATTAACTTAATATCCAAAATATTTCAATCTTTGTCTTGAATGGATAGACTCAACGACTGAGCCTCCACAGCCCTTTGTGGTGGAGAATTCCAAAGATTCACCAGCCTCTGAGTGAAGAAGTGTCTCCTCATCTCAGTCCTAAATGGCCGATTCCTTATTCTGAGACTGTGACCCCTGGTTCTAGACTCCCCAGCCCGGGGGAAACATCCTCCCTGCATCTACCAATTTCACACACAAAAAACAATCTGATGGCCGATGATTTGCAACACGATAAAATGCAGGACGTTAAAATGAGGGAGCGTTGCCATGTGCCAGGAATTGTCGATAGTGGGGTGACTCTGAAGGGGTTTACTGCTCTGCAGCTTGATCGATGCTCGTGAATGGCAAGGGGTTTTGACCCTTGGCATTCTGTACAATAGGAGTATATATTTTGGGTTCATATGTCCTGTGTGTCTGGATTTCACTGCAGTTGTGTCTAAAGATGTAGAGATGAAAACATAAGAATATAAGAAATAGGAGCAGGAGTAGACCATACGGCCCCTCAAGCCTGCTCCGCCATTCAATAAGATCATGGCTGATCTGATCTTGACCTCGACTCCACTTCCCCGCTCCCCATAACCCTTGACTCCCTTATTGTTCAAAAATCTGTCTATCTCCACCTTAAATATATTCAATGACCCAGCCTCCACAGCTCTCTGGGGCAGAGAATTTCACAGATTCACGATCCTCTGAGAGAAGAAATTCCTCCTCATCTCGGTTTTAAATAGACAACCCCGTATTCTGAAATTATGCCCCCTAGTTCTAGATTCCCACACGAGGGGAAACATAAGAAATAGCAGCAGGAGTAGGCCATTTGGCCCCTCGAGCCTGCTCCGCCATTTAATACAATCATGGACTCAGGTCCACTTCCCTGCCCGCTCCCCATAACCCCTTATTCCCTTATCGGTTAAGACATGCAGCTGACCAGAAAACCCTAGATGGGTTATCAATCCGGTAAGTTCTTCTTCGAGCAGAGAAGAAGATTTGATAGAGGAGTTTAGAATCATGAAAAAAGAAAGTCTTAGATTTATATAGCACCTTTCCTGACCGCCAGACGTCTCATAGAAACATAGAAACATAGAAAATAGGTGCAGGAGTAGGCCATTCAGCCCTTCTAGCCTGCACCGCCATTCAATGAGTTCATGGCTGAACATTCAACTTCAGTACCCCATTCCTGCTTTCTCGCCTTACCCCTTGATCCCCCTAGTAGTAAGGACCTCATCTAACTCCTTTTTGAATATATTTAGTGAATTGGCCTCAACAACTTTCTGTGGTAGAAAATTCCACAGGTTCACCACTCTCTGGGTGAAGAAGTTCCTCCGCATCTCGGTCCTAAATGGCTTACCCCTTATCCTTAGACTGTGACCTCTGGTTCTGGACTTCCCCAACATTGGGAACATTCTTCCTGCATCTAACCTGTCTAACCCCGTCAGAATTTTAAATGTTTCTATGAGGTCCCCTCTCATTCTTCTGAACTCCAGTGAATACAAGCCCAGTTGATCCAGTCTTTCTTGATAGGTCAGTCCCGCCATCCCGGGAATCAGTCTGGTGAACCTTCGCTGCACTCCCTCAATAGCAAGAATGTCCTTCCTCAGCTTTACAGCCAATGAAGTACTTTTGGAGTGCAGTCAGTGTTGTAATGTGGGAAACGCGGCAGCCAACTTGCGCACAGCAAGCTCCCACAAACAGCAATGTGGTAATGGCCAGATAATCTGTTTCTTTTTGTGATGTTGATTGAGGGATAAATATTGGTCAGGACACGGGGGATAACTCCCCTGCTCTTCTTCAAAATAGTGCCATGGGATCTTTTACGTTCGCCTGAGAGAGCAGACAGGGTCTTGGAAAGAGCTGGCGCCAACACCCATCTTGTGTGCTGTACTATTCTGTGATTCTATGAATGATCATAGTGTTAGGCAGCTGATTTGTGTGGAAAATTGGCTGATGCAGTTCTAACACGTATCAGACTCTGCAGAAGTGGAGTCAATGGACAAGAGCATACCAACAGGTTTCCTTTTAATAGATAGACTGCCCTTTTAGAAAAAGTTATTTTTTGTACGCTTGGTGAGGAATGTCACTCCTTGTCAGCAACGAGCATCGTTGGTTAGGCGCAAAGTAAAGCTTCCTCTACTCCAGATTACTCATCATCATAGGCAGTCCCTCGGAATCGAGGAAGACTTGCTTCCACTCTTAAAATGAGTCCTTAGGTGGCTGAACAGTCCAATACTGGAATTACAGTCTCTGTCACAGGTGGGACAGACAGTGGTTGAGGGTAAGGGAGGGTGGGACTGGTTTGCCGCACGCGCCTTCCGCTGCCTGTGCTTGTTTTCTGCATGCTCTCGTCGATGAGACTCGAGGTGCTCAGCGCCCTCCCGGATGCACTTCCTCCACTTAGGGTGGTCTTTGGCCAGGGACTCCCAGGTGTCGGTGGGGCTGTTTCACTTTATCAGGGAGGCTTTGAGGGTGTCCCTGTAACGTTTCCTCTGCCCACCTTTGGCTCGTTTGCCGTGAAGGAGTTCCGAGTAGAGCGCTTGCTTTGCGAGTCTCGTGTCTGGCATGCGGACAATGTGGCCCTGCCCAGCGAAGCTGATCAAGTGTGGTCAGCGCTTCGATGCTGGGGATGTTGGCCTGGTCGAGGACGCTAATGTTGGTGCATCTGTCCTCCCAGGGGATTTGTAGGACCTTGTGGAGACATCATTGGTGTCTCCAGATTACTAATGCAGTAACGTAACCACTATGGTACCATGCCTTGTGTAAATGTTAGTAATAATGTGGCAGGCAGAGTAATCGAGTTAAAGACGTCAAGGATGTTCAATATGCAGTTGGATGCAAGGCTGGGAGAGATAGAATACTAGAGGGACAAAGCTTCTTTTGAGCCGAATGGGCTTTTTCTTTGAACATTCCTTTATCTTCCAGTGCAAGAACGAGATTGAGCTGGTCCTCATGGAGTGAGCTATATGGCCCGAATAGCTCTTTCACTTTCTGTCCTCCGATATATTTGTAATAGGAGCAGAAAATTTCTGGAAAACCATCTAAGAAAGAACTTGCATTTTCATAGCACCTTCCACAACCCCAGGATCAATGTTCCCTCTATTGTTTTATCACGCGTGGCCCCTTTAAATCTGGTACCTTCCCAGAGTCAACAGCTTGTGGGTGGCCTGGGCTGGACCTCCCGGCTGATGGGTGGCTGCACACCCACGCACCTTAGGGCGAATGTTGCTCTGGGTCACCCAAAGCGCGTTACAGCCGGTGAACTATTATTGAAGTGTCCCGTCAATGCGCTGGGGGTTAATTTCTAAATTCGTTCGACCGCAAATTGAAATTATTGGTGTCCCTTTCAGCCTTCGAACAAACATTCTCCCCACACCCCCCCCCCCCCCCTCGCCTCTCACACCCCGGACCCCCAGTATCTGCAGCAGATTTTTGGCATCATTTTAAATGCGGATTTTTGTGAGCTTTTACATTTTTTGAGAGAGTTTGTTTGACGATAAGTGCTGTTTTATTTCAAGTGATACTGCTGTCGTGGGGAATTGTGGACTCTTCGTGTCCGAGCTGAGGGTGTATTTCTGCCCCGTCTCGTAATTATATAGTGCCTCGGGACGTTTTGCTATGTTAAAGGCGCTATATAAATGCAAGTTGTTGTTGCCTCAAGTTCTATAATCTTTCACGCGCAATAGAAGAATAAAGAACTTGCCTTTCTATAATGCTTCCTCGCAACTTCCCAAGCTTCTGCAGCTGATGAAATACTTTTTGAATTGTGGTCACTGTTGCAATGAAGGAAAATGCAGCAGCCAGTTCTGTGCACAGCAAGCACACTCCTTGCACCATCATCCCTTTTAATCTCTCCTGCCTTCTGCCCTATCACACACCGTCCCCCTTTCTCTGCCCCCGACACGTGCTTAAAACCCAGTTACATCTCTCAACTCTTTCCCAGTTCTGACGAAGGGTCATCGAGCTGAAACATTGACTCTGTTTCTCTCTCCGCAGATACTGCCTGACCCGCTGAGTGTTTCCAGCATTTTCTGTTTTTAATTTCAGATTCCGGCATCCGCAGCAATTTTGCTTTTGTATCACGAAAACCGGCGATCTGGGTCATCATTACATTGCTGCCTGCATCATCATAGGCAGTCCCTCGGAATCGAGGAAGACTTGCTTCCACTCTTAAAATGAGTCCTTAGGTGGCTGAACAGTCCAATACGAGAACCACAGAACCTGTCACAGGTGGGACAGACAGTGGTTGAAGGAAAGGGTGGGTGGGGAGTCTGGTTTGCCGCATGCTCCTTCCGCTGCCTGCGCTTTCTTTCTGCATGCTCTCGGCGACGAGACTCGAGGTGCTCAGCGCCCTCCCGGATGCACTTCCTCCACTTTGAGCGGTCTTTGGCCAGGGACTCCCAGGTGTCGGTGGGGATGTTGCACTTTATCAAGGAGGCTTTGAGGGGGTCCTTGAAACGTTTCCTCTGCCCACCTTTGGCTCGCTTGCCGTGAAGGAGTTCCGAGTAGAGCGCTTGCTTTGGGAGTCTCGTGTCTGGCATGCGAACAATGTGGCCCGCCCAGCGGAGCTGATCGAGTGTGGTCAGTACTTCGATGCTGGGGATGTTGGTCTGATCGAAAACACTGACGTTGGTGCGTCTGTCCTCCCAGGGGATTTGTAGGACCTTGCGGAGGCAACGTTGGTGGTATTTCTCCAGCGACTTGAGGTGTCTACTGAGGTGTCTGCAGGAGCATGCTGTGCGCAAATTGGCTGTCGGGTTTCCTGCGTTACAACGGTAACCACACTCCAAAAGTACTTGGCTGTAAAGTGCTTTGGCATGCCCTGAGGTGAAAGACACTGTATAAACTGCAAGTCTCTCTTTTTCAAGGCGGTACCGCTTTAAATCCAAATGGTTGGGTGATGGCGAGTTCTAGCTATTTTATTATTCCTTCGAAGCTGATGCAAGTTTTGTTGATGGGAAGTAGGACTTGTCACTGCGTCGAATTCTATCTCTTTTGTTTTTAATTGGCGTTATCCCTTTAAGGCGTTTGCCGACAGTGAAACAAAACCCCAGGGGAGAGAAAGGTTGGCTTCAACAGAGAGACAAGGTGCTTGCAGAGGGATTGCATTTGCATCCAGCGTTGTGTGTGGGCAGGTGCAGTTTTGTTTTGCCCTGCAGCTTGAAGAAGCATTAATATTAAAACCGACTTTCCCGATCAAGGGGATACATCAGCAGTTTCAGGACGGATTCTTTGGCCAATATGATCTTTTGAAAGGTAGGGAGAAAATTCTCAGGCAACCAGCTGGTTATTTCTCGGGTGAACCTGCGGAGATGTCCTGCTAATTTCTTGGGTAAATTTCAATGTTTGTTCATTTCTAAACTCGATGGACCATTGCAAAGAGATTGCAATTACTCCCGTCTCTTTCAGACTCAGAACAATGTTATCTCCCCGGACCCTTCTTCCCCCACCACCATATTATTGAGACAAAGTTGTTGACATCTATGGCTCAATGGGTAGCTCACTTGCCTCTGAGTCAGAAGGTTGTGGGTTCAAGTCCCACCCCAGGGACTTGAGCACAAAAGTCTAGGCTGATACCCCAGTGCAGTGCTGAGGGAGGGCTGCACTGTCGGAGGTGCCATCTTTCGGATGCGACGTTAAACCATCATCATCATAGGCAGTCCCTTGAAATCGAGGAAGACTTGCTTCCACTCTAAAAGTGAGTTCTCAGGTGACCGAACAGTCCAATACAGGAATTACAGTCTCTGTCACAGGTGGGACAGACAGTGGTTGAGGGAAAGGGTGGGTGGGGAGTCTGGTTTGCTGCACGCTGCCTGCGCTTACTTTCTGCACGCTCTCGGCGATGAGACTCGGTTTAACAGATCCCCAGGTGAACAGAGGAAATGTTACAGGGACACCCTCAGCGCCCTCCCAGATGCGCTTCCTCCACTTAGGGCGGTCTTTGGCCAGGGACTCCCAGGTATCAGTGGGGATGATGCACTTTATCAGGGAGGCTTTGAGGGTGTCCGTGTAACGTTTCCTCTGTTCACCTGGGGATCTGTTAAACCGAGGCCCCGTCTGCTCTCTCAGATGGATGTAAAAGATCCCACGGCACTATTTTGAAGAAGAGCAGGGGAGTTCTCCCCAGTGTCCTGACCAATATTTATCCCTCAATCAACATAATGAAAAACAGATTATCTGGTCATTATTGCATTACTGTTTGTGGGAGCTTGCTGTGCGCAAATTGGCTGTCACGTTTCCTACATTACAACAGTGACTTAACTCCAAAAGTACTTCATTGGCTGTAAAGCAGCTTGAGATATCTGGTGGTTTTGAAAGGCGCTATATAAATGCAAGTCTTTCCTTTTTTTTCATGGAAATGTGCGGATTTAAAAAATATTATTTTAATTAATTTTTTTTTACAGCGTTATATTTGACCATACGTGCTGTTTTATTCCAAGTGATACTGTTGTTGTGGGGATTTGTGACCTAGCTGAGGGCGTATTTTTGCCCCGTCTTAAGTTCCATTAATCTTTCACGCAGGATAAAAGAATGAAAGAATTTGCATTTATACACTTCCTCATAACTTCCAAAGCTTCTGCAGCTGATGAAATACTTTTGACGTGTAGTCACTGTTGTAGTATAGGAAAACGCAGCAGCCAATTTTGTGCACAGCAAGCTCCCACAAATAGCAATGTGATAAGAAAGAAGAAAGACCTGCATTTATATAGCACCTTTCACTACATCAGGATGTCCCAAAGCGCTTCACAGCCAATGAAGTACTTTTGGAGTGCAGTCACTGTTGTAATGTGGGAAACGCAGCAGCCAATTTGCGCACAGCAAGCTCCCACAAACAGCAATATGATAATGAGCAGATAATCTGTTTTTGTTATGTTTATTAAGGGATAAATATTGTCCAGGGCACCAGGGATAACTCCCCTGCTCTTCTTCGAAATAGGATCTTTTACATCCATCTGAGAGGGAAGACAGGGCCTCGGTTTAACATCTCACTCCTGGGGGTGTCAGCCTAGATTTATGTGCTCAAGTCTCTGGCATGGGATTTGAACCTGTCATGTATGTAACCACAATGTAACATCACTGTATTACTGTATACACTCAACCTAGATGCACACCTTGACCACAAGGGGTGAACTTGTGGGAGACACTCCTTACCTGATCACACAGGTATAAAAAGGGAGGTCCCACGCAGGATCATCGTCCTGTGAAGAAAGTGACCTTGTTCCCAGAATGTGCCTCGTGTGGTTCCATACTGTAGAGTAAGGACTTTACATTGGCGACGAGAAACGAGAATTCACGACCCACGATAAATGGCCATCGGTAGCACAGAGGAACGGTACTGTGTTGGGGAAGACTGGGACGATTTTCTCGAGAGGCTTCAGCAAAGCTTCGTTACAAAAGAATGGCTGGGGGATGCAGCGGCCGACAAGCAAAGGGCTCATCTTTTGACCAGCTGCGGACCAAAGACTTACGCGCTCATGAAGGACTTACTAGCACCCGAAAAGCCGGCGGACAAAACCTTTGAAGAACTTAACAAATTGATCAGGGAGCACCTCAAACCGGCGAGTAGCATACACATGGCTCGACACAGATTCTACATCCACCGACGTAGTGAAGGACAGAGCATACCGGACTTCGTAGCGGACCTCCGGCATTTGGCCAGCCTCTAAGTTCACAGACACCTGCAGGGAGGAGATGCTAAGGGACTTCTTTATCGAGGGCATCGGTCATGCGGGAATTTTCCACAAGTTAATTGAGACCAAGGATTTGACCTTGGAAACGGCGGTGTTGATGGCTCAAACTTTCATGGCGGGGGAGGAAGAGACGAAAATAATATAAGCGCACAATTCTGCCTCTAATGCGGCAATGGATCAGGGGGTCAACATCATCAATGCGACTCAGAGCCCTGCAGGTAGGCAGGGGCAGCCCGACACTCCCCAGGCAGCAATAGACCCCAGAGTAGGACTTCAACAGAGACAATGGCAGGCTGAACGGACAATCACGCCATCACAGTGGACAATGCGGCCCGGGATGGGGCCATTGACACCCACCAATAGGGTATGTAAGGGCAGTCAAAGGGACAGTCAGCGCGGAATGCCTGGCCATAGTCCCTTTGTTCCCAACAATGGAAACTTTAACTCATGCTGGAGGTGTGGGGGAAAACACTCAGCTAGATCTTGCAGATTTCAACAGTTTGTCTGCAGGAAGTGCAATCTCAGTGGCCACTTAGCTCGAATGTGCAGGAAGTCTGCAATCAGACTTATATATGAGGCGGATGGACCAGAAGAGGGTTCTTTGAGGCATGATGACTTTTGGCAAATCGATGGACGCCGAGGTTCAGCGGGTCCATGCGGCAAATATTCACAGTGCATACACCAAACACCACCAATGATGATGAGGGTCTTATTAAACGGTATCCCAGTATGCATGGAACTGGACACTGGGGCCAGCCAGTCACTCATGGGCGTTCAGCAATTTGAGAAGCTATCGCCACTTAAAGCCAGTAGACCCAAATTAGCATGTATTGAGACACAATTACGGACATACACTAAAGAAATCATTCTGGTACTAGGCAGTGCAATGTTAGCTGTCACACACAATGGGTTAGTGAATCGGCTGCCGCTCTGGATTGTCACGGGCAATGGTCCCGCACTGTTGGGGAGGAGCTGGTTAGCCGAGATGAACTGGAAATGGGGGGATGTTCACGCAATGTTGTCTGTGGAGCGAAGTTCGTGCTCACGAGTCCTACAACAATTCGATTCACTATTCCAACCTGGCGCGGGACTTTCAAAGGCACCAAAGTAGTGATACACATCACCCCGGACACCAGGCCAGTGCACCACAAAGTCAGAGCAGTGCCATATGTGATGCGGGAAAAGATCGAGAGCGAATTAGACCGGCTGCTGAGCGAGAGCATCACCTCGTCTGTTGAATTCAGCGACTGGGCGAGCCCCATCGTTCCCGTCCTAAAAGCGGATGGCTCTGTCAGGATCTGTGGCGACTACAAGGCCACCATCAATCGGGTGTCCCTACAAGATCAATACCCGCTCCAGAGAGCGGAGGACCTCTTCACCACACTGGCAGGCGGCCTCACTTTAGCCTATATGACCCAGGAACTGGCCGACGAATCTAAACTACTGACCACCATCACCACACACAAGGAACTGTTCATTTATAACAGGTGCCCGTTTGGCATTCAAACAGCGGCTGCGATTTTTCAACGAAATATAGAAAGCCTGCTTAAATCCATTCCTGGAACGATTGTATTCCAGGACGACATCCTCATCACGGGTTGAGACACCGAGGAACACCTCCACAACCTATTGGACCGGGTAGGCCTGCAACTCAAGAAGTCTAAATGTATGTTCTTAGCTCCTGAGGTTGAGTTTCTGGGCAGGAGGGTTGCTGCAGATGGGATTCGGCCCACCGAATCCAAACCAGAGGCAATTCGACGAGCACCCAGGCCCTGCAACACATCGGAGTTGCGTTCGTTCCTGGGACTGTTGAACTATTTCGGGAACTTTCTGCCGAACTTGAGCACGTTGTTGTAGCCGCTACACGTGCTCCTGCGTAAGGGTTGCGATTGGTTTTGGGGGGACTGTTAGGGACGGGCTTTTGATCGGGCGCGAAACCTACTTTGTTCTAACAAGTTGTTGGCCCTGTACAACCCCTGTAAAAAATTGGTTCTGACATGTGATGCATCGTCCTATGGGGTTGGGTGCGTGTTGCAGCAGGGCAATGCTGAGGGTCAACTACAACCTGTGGCTTATGTCTCCAGGTCGCTCACTCAAGCAGAACGTGGATATGGGATGGTCGAGAAGGGAGCGCTTGCATGTGTCTGTGGTGTTGGTAGGAAGTTTGAATTAGAGACGGACCACAAGCCATTAACATCCCTGTTGTCAGACAGCAAGGCTATCAATGCCTACGCATCAGCTCGCATACAGCGATGGGCTCTTACGCTGGCTGCTTATGACTACTCCATCTGGCACTGAAAATTGCGCTGATGCACTCAGCAGGCTTCCACTGGCCACCACTGAGGGGGCAACGGAGCAAAGCGCCGAGATGGTCATGGCTGTCGATGCCTTTGACAGTACAGGCTCCCCCATCACAGCCCGCCAGATCAAAATCTGGACAAACAGAGATCCCCTCCTATCCCTGATTAAGAAATGTGTCCTGACTGGGGATTGGGCGCCCACACACGGAGCATGCCCTGAGGAGGTCAGACCGTTCAACAGGCAGATGGATGAGCTCTCCATCCAAGCCGACTGCCTACTATGGGGCAGCCGGGTAGTCATGCCCCAGAAGGGCAGGGAGGCATTCATCAGGGAACTCCACAGCGAGCATCCAGGCATTGTGCTGATGAAGGCCATTGCCCGGTCACACGTTTGGTGGCCTGGAATTGATTCAGACCTGGAACACTGTGTTCGCAGGTGCACGATGTGTGCCCAGCTGGGTAATGCCCCCAGGGAGGCCCCGCTCAGCCTGTGGCCCTGGCCCACCAGGCCATGGTCACGCATTCATGTTGACTACCCGGGCCCGTTCATGGGAAAGATGTTCCTTATCATGGTAGATGCGTACTCGAAATGGATCGAGTGCATCATTCTGAATTCATGCACGTTATCCACCACCATGGAAAGTCTACGTGCAATCTTTGCAACCCATGGCTTGCCGGAAATCCTGGTTAGTGATAATGGCCCATGTTTCACAAGCTACGAATTTCGAGAGTTTATGTCGGGCAATGGCATCAACCACGTCAGGACTGCGCCGTTCAAGCCGACCTCCAATGGTCAGGCGGAACATGCGGTCCAAATCATTAAGCAAGGTATGCTCAGGATTCAAGGACCCTCCCTACAATGCCGCCTATCGTGCCTCCTGCTGGCCTATAGATCCCGACCGCACTCGCTCACGGGGGTCCCGCCCGCAGAGCTACTCATGAAACGGACACTCAAAGCTCGGTTGTCCCTCATTCACCCAATCCTGACCGACATAGTTGAGGGCAAGCGCAAGTCCCAAAACGAGTACCATGACCGTAAATTCGAGGGGGAGATGTATAGAAATAAATGATCCTGTATTTGTCCTCAATCACGCCATGGGGCTCAAATGGCTTGAGGGCACTGTAATTGACAAAGAGGGAATAGGGTCATCGTGGTAAAACTCAACAATGGTCAGATATGCCGTAAGCATCTGGACCAAGTAAAAAAAAAAAGGTTCAGCATGGACACGGAGGAAGCTGAAGAAGACCATGAGATGGAGCTCACACTACCATCAGTGAACGAGCAACAAGAGCAATCAGAAGAATGCATAGTCCCTGCGGTCAGCCCGGACAGGCCGGAATCACCACAGGTGACAGACACTCACGTCAGTGTCCAACAACCAGAGCCCCAACTGCGGCGCTCTACGAGGGAGCGTAGACCACCTGAAAGACTAAACCTATGATCCCAATAAGATTTTGGGGGGGGGGGGGGGGAGGTGATGTCATGTATGTAACCACAATGTAACACCACTGTATTACTGTATACACTCAACTTAGATGCACACCTTGACCACAAGGGGTGAACTTGTGGGAGACACGCCTTACCTGATCACACAGGTATAAAAAAGGGAGGTCCCACGCAGGGTCATCTTCTTTGGAGTCCTGTGAATAAAGAGTTAAGGTCACAGAGTGACCTTGTCCACAGAATGTGCCTCATGTGGTTTCATACTGTAGACTAAGGACTTTACAGAACCCACAGCCTTTTGACTCACAGGCGAGTGTGCTACCCACTGAGCCACAGCTGACACTATGTGCAGATAACCTGGGTTTTTTTTTTCATGTGATGCTGGTTGAGGGATAAATGTTCATAGAATCTTACAGCAGAGGAGGAGCCCACTCGGCCCATTGTGCCTGTGATGGCTCCTGGGTGCTTAGCGTTCCAGGGAGCTCCCCACTGCACTCCTCTACCCTTGGCCATCCTTTGCTCTTTATGTCTTCAATCTCCTCTCGTCCACTGGTTAAGTTCCCCTGGCTGTAATAGTGGGTGCACTTTAACCGTAGCTGCAATTTAACTGCTAGTTGAGCAGAATGTGTTATATATGTAAACCTGTAAATACCCTGTTTAACCACCAGAGGGCTCATCCCCTGGATCCCACAATCCCTTGGGAGCACAGGTACATAAGGAGGCCTCACGGGCTGGAGAGGCACTCTGGAGACCTGCAATAAAAGACTAAGGTCACACTTTACTTTGAGCTCACAGTATCTGGTCAGACTCTTTATTCAATACACAACAGCTTGGGTCTGTACTCTCTGGAGTTTAAAAGAATGAGAGGTGATCTCATTGGAACATATAAGATTCTGAGGGGGCTCAACAGATGCTGAGAGGATGTTTCCCCTGGCTGGAGAATCTCGAACTAGTGGTTACAGTCTCAGGAGAAGGGAGTCGGCCATTTAGGACAGAGATGAGGAGGAATTTCTTCTCAGAGGGTTGTGAATCTTTGGAATTCTCTGCCCCAGAGAGCTGTGGGTGGCGAATCGTTGAATATATTCAAGACTGAGATCGATAGATTTTTGAACTCTGGGGGAATCGAGCGATATGGGGATCGGGCAGGGAGGTGGCATTGAGGTCGAAGATAAGCTTACGATATTGATTGGTGGAGCAGACTCGAGGGGGCGTATGGCCGACTTCTGCTCCTATTTCTTATGTTCTTGTAGGTTAGACCCCCACTGCCCATCCCCAGACCATGCTGTCCTCCGTGATCACTGGATCATTTCTGAAATTTGGCTTCCGAGTTCCTTTACTTCTCTGGACATCCAGATTAGACTCCTGCACTGGACCGCATCGAGCGATGCCAAGTGCACCTTCTCATAAATTGAGAGACAAACTCTTAAAAATCAGGAGATTTGGTTTAGAAATCATGAGTTGCTATTCTTTTTCAAACATAAACCTGTATAGATTGAGAGTTCAGGGTATTGGTGAGGCCACACCAGGAATACTGCGTGCAGTTTTGGTTTCAATATTTACGAAAGGATGTAATTGCTTTGGAGGCAGTTCAGAGAAGGTTCACCAGGTTGATTCTAGAGATGAGGAGGTTGACTTATGAGGGAAGGTTGAGGAGGTTGGGCCTCTACTGATTGGAATTCAGAAGAATGAAACGTATAAGATTATGAGGGGGCTCGACAAAGTGGATGCAGAGAGGATGTTTCCACTGATGGGGGAGACTAGAACTAGAGGGCATGATCTTAGAATAAGGGGCCGCCCATTTAAAACTGAGATGAGGAGAAATTTCTTCTCTGAGGGTTGTAAATCTGTGGAATTTGCTGATCCAGAGAGCTGTGGAAGCTGGGACATTGAATAAATTTGAGACAGAAATAGACGATAAGGGGATAAGGAGTTATGGGGAGCGGGCAGGGAAGTGGAGCTGAGTCCATGATCGGATCAGCCATGATCTTATTAAATGGTGGAGCAGGCTCGAGGGGCCGTATAGCCTACACCTGCTCCTATTTCTTAAGTTCTTATGTTCATAACCTCTGCACATATTTCGTTCCCTATCGTCCATCTTTTGTTTTACAACCACCCCACTTTTTTAATGTTTTCTCTCTTTCCCATGGCAGCTGGTAATTACTCTGCCAATCACACCCTATTGAGACAAACCTTTTTCTAACTCCTGCCATTACCATCTCAATTCGGCCCATCATCCCTTTTGTGTCTCGAATCTCTCCTGCCTTCCACCTTATCATAGACCCTCCCTTTTGTTCTTTCCTCCCCTCCCCCCTTTCACTCCCCCTGCACTTCCTCAAGGATCTGTTGCATCTCAGACTTTTCCAGTTCTGACCACGGGTCACAGACCTGAAACGTTAACTCTGTTTCTCTCTCCACGGATGCTGCCTGACCCACTGAGAATTTCCAGCATTTTCTGTTTTTAATTCAGAAGCAGCATTTTGCTTTGTAGATTGACAGTTCGTTTATAAACCACATTTGTGGCTTATTTAATGGCTGTGGCCTGCTAGACAATGTTCCCTTTAAGCAGCGCAGCAACGGAACGTTCTGGACCCTCCGGAGTAGTTGGCTTGCCGGCTTTTCGATGCGCGGTGTTTTGAATGGGCCCCTTAAAGGGGCCGCATATGGGCTCCTTAAAGGGGCAACGTATGGGCACCTTAAAGGGGCCGCGTACCCGAAAAGAATAAATGGGAGCATTGGTCACAGCTCTTTACAAAAACGATGTTACTACGTTTGAAAGTGGGTTGGAACCCTGGTCTATGCAAAGGCGATGGAGTATAAAAATAAGGAAGTCCTGCTACATCTGTACATTAATTCATTCGTAGGCAGTCTCTTGAGATTGAGGAAGACTTGCTTCCACTCTAAAAGTGAGTTCTCAGGTGACTGGACAGTCCAATACGGGAATTACAGCCTCTGTCACAGGTGGTTGAAGGAAAGGGTGGGTGAGGAGTCTGGTTTACCGCACACTCCTTCCGCTGCCTGCGCTTGTTTTCTGCATGCTCTCGGCGACGAGATTCGAGGTGCTCAGCGCCCTCCCGGATGCTCTTCCTCCACTTAGGGCGGTCTTGGGCCAGGGATTCCCAGGTGTCGGTGGGGATGTTGCATTTTATCAAGGAGGCCTCGAGAGTGTCCTTGAAATGCTTCCTCTGCCCACCTGGGGCTCGCTTGCCGTGTAGGAGTTCCGAGTAGAGCGCTTGCTTTGGGAGTCTTGTGTTGGGCATGCGGACAATGTGGCCCGCCCAACGGAGCTGGTTGAGTGTGGTCAGTGCTTCGATGCTGGGGATGTTGGCCTGATCGAGAACGCTAACGTTGGTGCGTCTGTCCTCCCAGGGGATTTGCATGACCTTGCGGAGACATCTGTACAGGGTATTGGTGAGACCACACCTGGAGTACTGCGTACAGTTTTGGTCTCCGTATTTAAGGAGGGATATACTTGCATTGGAGGCAGTTTAGAAAAGGTTCACTAGGTTGATTCTGGAGATGAAGGAATTGTCTTATGAGGAAAGGTTGAGCAGGTTGGGCCTATACTCACTGGAGTTTAGAAGAATGAGAGGTGATCTTATTGAAATGTACAAGATTCTGAGGGGGCTGGACATGGTAGATGTAGAAAGGATGTTTCCCCGCGTGGGGGAATCTAGAACTAGGGGGCATACTTTCAGAATAAGAGGATGCCCATTTAAAACTGAGATGAGGAGGAATTTCTTCTCTGAGGGTTGTAAAAATGTGGAACTCTCTGCCCTAGAGAGCTGTGGAGGCTGGGTCATTGAATATATTTAAGGTGGAGATGGATAGATTTTTGAGTGATATGGAGTGATGATATATGGGGAGCGGGCAGGGAAGTGGAGCTGAGCCCAAGATCAGATCAGCCATGATCTTATTGAATGGTGGAGCAGGCTCGAGGGGCCAAGTGGCCTGCTCCTGCTCCTAGTTCTGATGCTGAGTTGCCTGGTCTGAGCTCGGGTGGAAGTCGCGATGCTACAATTGGTCTCGAAGGCCCTGTTTCCTCTTGCCCCATCACCAAGCCCCAACACAGGCTCCGGCCTTGCTGTGGGCCCAGAGACCGACAGGTCTCATTCTCCCCCACCCCCCGCCACCCCACCTTCCCCATCCCCCCCCACCACTCTAACGACACTTGACGCGGGAACTCTCCATTGATGTCCACCCCCTCCCCATCTCACCCACCAGTTAAATGAGGAAAATCATTTTTCATCTCCCTATCACTATAACCTCCTCCAGCTCCACAACCCCCCCCCCCCCCCCGAGATGTCTGCGTTCCTCTAAATCTGCCTTCTTGAGCATCCCTGATTATAATCGCTCAACCATCGGTGGCCGTGCCTTCTGTTGCCTGGGCCCCAAGCTCTGGAACTCCCTGCCTAAACTTCTCGGCCTTTTTTCCTACTTCAAGACGCTCCTTAAAACCTACCTCTTTGGCTCAGCTTTTTGTCTCACTATGTTAAAGGCGCTATATAAATAGATGTTGTTTTTGTTGTTGTAAATGATTTGTCAAGTCAATTCACATCTATCACAGATAGTTTCATCGCGATGTTTTAACAGGAGAGCGGATCTTAAGTTTTATCAGTTGTAACCTGTTTGCATGCACCCTAGTGGGTGGCTTATGTTACATAATTGTACCTTACAGCAGTGTTACGGGGGGGGGGGCACGAGATGGGTGGGGGGGGGGTGCACAGTGGTTGAGTTGAACCTGTCCTTCCTCAACTTCCCTACACATGCACTTGCCTGCAGGGGTAATGATCTGGATTGGGAACCTTTGTCTGCACTTTGCTCCACCCCACCCTCCGCACCCACCCTTACCAATCCACCATCCCGCCCCTCCCCACCACCACGCCCTCTCTCAGCGACAACAGCTGCTAACTGCACCCATCAGCTCTATTGGTGCTCTTGTGAAAGTCATTGCAAACCTGTCCTGATCGTTGCAGGCGGTGCGAATTAAGCTATCGATCACAGAATCATAGAACGGTTACATCACAGAAGGAGGCCATTCGGCCCGTCGAGCCCGTGCCGGCTCTCTGCAAAAGCATTTCAGCTAGTCCCGTTCCCCCGCCTGTTCCCCACAGCTCTGCAATTCTTTCCTTCAGGAACTGATCCAACTCCCTTTTGAAAGCCACGATTGAGTCTGCCTCCACCACCCTCGCGGGCAGCGCATTCCAGATCCTAACCACTCGCTGCGTAAAAAGGTTTTCCTCATGTCGCATTTAGTTCTTTTGCCAATCGCCTTAAATCTGTGTCCTCTGGTTCTCGACCCTTCCACCAATGGGAACAGTTTCTCTCTCTCTACTCTGCCCAGACCCCTCGTGATTTTGAACGCCTCGATCAAATCTTCTCTCAACCTTCTCTGCTCCCAGGAGAACAACCCCAGCTTCTCCAGACTATCCATGTAACTGAAGTCCCTTTGACTTGGCAGTATTTTAATTATTTTGCATGATGTTATAATACACACATTGTTTCCTGAGCCTCACTTGGTATGCTACTGGCTTTGCCAATTCATTCATGAAACACATCTTTGATGTGTTGTGTTTGGCTTTTATTACCGGTGCGTATTGAACATAATCAGTAAAATTCCAGTCAATGGATAAGATCACAGGGATCGGCTCTGGATAGCATGTAGAAACATAGAATCACAGAATAGTACAGCACGGAAGGAGGCCATTCGGCCTATCGAGTCTGCGTCGGCTCTTTCGAAGATGATCATCAGAGGCAGTCCCTCGAAATCGAGGAAGACTTGCTTCCACTCTAAAAGTGAGTTCTCAGGAAACTGTGCAGTCCAATACGGGAATTACAGTCTCTGTCACAGGGGGGATAAACAATGGTTGAAGAAAGGGTGGGTGGGGAGTCTGTTTTGCGGCACGCTCCTTCCGCTGCCTGCGCTTGGTTTCTGCATGCTCTTGGCGACGATACTCGAGGTGCTCAGCGCTCTCGCAAATGCACTTCCTCCACTTAGGGCAGTCTTGGGCCAGGGACTCACAGGTGTAGATGGGGATGTTGCACTTTATCAAGGAGGCTTTGAGGGTGCCCTTGAAACGTTTCCTCTGCCCGCCTGGGGCTTGCTTGCCGTGTAGGAGTTCCGAGTAGAGCGCTTGCTTTAGGAGTCTTGTGTCAGGCATGCGAACAATGTGGCCCGCCCAACGGAGCTGGTCGAGTGTGGTCAGTGCTTCGATGCTAGGGATGTTGGCCTGGTTGAGGACGCTAATGTTGGTGCGTCTGTCCTCCCAGGGGATTTGCAGGATCTTGCGGAGAGATCTTTGGTGGTATTTCCCCAGCGATTTGAGGTGTCTACTGTACATGGTCCATGTCTCTGAGCCATATAGAGGGGCGGGTATCACTACAGCCCTGTAGACCAAAAGTTTGGTGCCAGATTTGAAGAGCAATCCAGTTAGTCCCACTTCCCCCCGCTCTTTCCCCACATCCCTGCAATATTTTCTCCTTCAAGGGCCCTGGTGAGACAACACCTGGAGTATTGTGTACAGTTTTGGTCTCCTTACCTAAGGAAGGATATACTTGCCATAGAGGGAGTGCAACGAGGGTTCACCAGGCTGATTCCTGCGATGGGGGGATTGTCCTATGAGGAGAGAGTGAGTAGACTAGGCCTATATTCTCTAGAGTTTAGAAGAGTGAGAGACGATCTCATTGAAACATACAAAATTCTTACAGGGCTTGACAGGGTAGATGCAGGGAGGGTGTTTCCTCTGGCTGGGAAGTCTAGAACCCGGGGGGTCACAGTCTCAGAATAAGGGGTCGGGCATTTAGGACTGAGATGAGAAATTTCTTCACTCAGAGGGTGGTGAATCTTTCGAATTCTCTACTCCAGAGGGCTGTAGAGGCTCAGTCTTTGAGTATATTCTAGTCAGAGAACTATAGATTTTTGGATACTACGGGAGTCGAGGAAAATGGGGATAGTGCAGGAAAATGGAGTTGAGGCCAAAGATCAGCATGATTTTATTGAATGGCGGAGCAGGCTCGAGGGGCCGAATGGCCGCCTACTGCTCCTATTTCTTACATTAAGTATTTATCCAACTCCCTTTTGATGGCTACTATTTAATCTGCCTCCACCACCCTCTCAGGCAGTGCATTCCAGATCCTAACCTCTCGCCGCGTAAAAAAGTTTTCCTCATGTCGCCTTTGGTTCTTCTACTAATCCGTGTCCTCTGGTTCTCGACCCTTCCCCCAATGGGAAGAGTTTCTCTCTATCTACTCTGTCCAGACCCCTCATGATTTTGAACACCTCGATCAAATCTCCTCTCTACCTTGTCTTCTCCCAGCAGAACAACCCCAGCTTCTCCAGTCTCTCCACGTAACTGAAGTCCCTTTGATTTGGCAGTATTTTAATTATTTTGCATGATGTTATAATACACACATTGTTTCCTGAGCCTCACTTGGTATGCTACTGGCTTTGCTGATTCATTCATGAAACACATCGTTGATGTGTTGGGTTTGGCTTTTATTACCGGTTGCACTTTGTGCGTATTGAACATAATCAGTGAAATTCCAGTCAATGGATAAGATCACAGGGATCGGCTCTGGATAGCATGTAGAAACATAGAATCACGGAACAATACAGCACAGAAGGAAGCCATTCGGCCCATCGAGTCTGCGCCGGCTCTTTTGAAGAGCAATCCATTTAGTCCCATTCCCCCCGCTCTTTCCCTATATCCCTGCAATCTTTTCTCCTTCAAGGGCCCTGGTGTGACCACACCTCCCCCGTTCTATTCCCCCATAAACTTGAGGTCATCCAAAACTCTGCTGCACCAAGTCCCGTTCAACCATCACCCCTGTGCTCGCTGACTTACATTGGCTCTCGGTTAAGCAACGCCTCGATTTTAAAATTCATAGACTCATAGAGGTTTATGGCACAGAAGGAGGCCATTCATCCCATAAAGTCTGAGCTGCGGAATACCAAGGGGCAGAAAACGCCAGCGGGAGTTGTGTACAGACCACCAAACAGTAGTAGTAAGGTTGGGGACAGCATCAAACAAGAAATTAGGGATGCATGCAATAAAGGTACAGCAGTTATCATGGGTGACTTTAATCTACATATTGATTGGGCTAACCAAACTGGTAGCAATGCGGTGGAGGAGGATTTCCTGGAGTGTATTTGAGCTGGTTTTCTAGACCAATATGTTGAGGAACCAAACAGGGAGCTGGCCATCCTAGACTGGGTGATGTGTAATGAGAAAGGATTAATTAGCAATCTTGTTGTGCGAGACCCCTTGGGAAGAGTGACCATAATAATGGTAGAATTCTTTATTAGGATGGAGAGTGACAAAGTTAATTCAGAAACTAGGGTCCTGAACTTAAGGAAAGGTAACTTCGATGTTTTGAGGCGTGAATTGGCTAGAATAGACTGGCAGATGATACTTAAAGGGTTGACAGTGGATAGGCAATGGCAAACATTTAAAGGTCACATGGATGAACTTCAGCAATTGTACATCCCTGTCTGGAGTAAAAATAAAACGGGGAAGGTGGCTCAACCGTGGCTAACAAGGGAAATTAAGGATAGTGTTAAATCCAAGGAAGAGGCATATAAATTGGCCAGAAAAAGCAGCAAACCTGAGGACTGGGAGAAATTTAGAATTCAGCAGAGGAGGACTAAGGCTTTTATTAAGAGGGGGAAAATAGAGTACGAGAAGAAGCTTGCCGGGAACATAAAAACTGACTGCAAAAGCTTCTATAGATATGTGAAGAGAAAAAGATTAGTGAAGACAAACATAGGTCCCTTGCAGTCGGATTCAGGTGAATTTATAATGGGGAACAAAGAAATGACAGACCAATTGAACAAATACTTTGGTTCTGTCTTCACGAAGGAAGACACAAATAACCTTCCGAATGTACGAGGGGACTGAGGGTTTAGTGAGAAGGAAGAACTGAAGGATATCCTTATTAGGCGGGAAATTGTGTTAAGGAAATTGATGGGATTGAAGGTCGATAAATCCCCAAGGCCTGATAGTCTGCATCCCAGAATACTTAAGGAAGTGGCCCTAGAAATAGTGGATACATTGGTGATCATTTTCCAACAGTCTATCGACTCGGGATCAGTTCCTATGGACTGGAGGGTAGCTAATGGAACAACACTTTTTAAAAAAGGAGGGAGAGAGAAAGTGGGTAATTATAGACCGTTTAGCCTGACATCAGTAGTGGGGAAAATGTTGGAATCAATTATTAAGGATGAAATAGCGCATTTGGAAAGCAGTGACAGGATCGGTCCAAGTCAGCATGGATTTATGAAGGGGAAATCATGCTTGACAAATCTGGAATTTTTTGAGGATGTAACTAGTAGAGTGGACAAGGGAGAACCAGTGGATGTGGTGTATTTGGACTTTCAAAAGGATTTTGACAAGGTCCACACAAGAGATTGGTGTGCAAAATTAAAGCACGTGGTATTGGGGGTAATGTACTAACGTGGATAGAGAACTGGTTGGCAGACAGGAAGCATAGAGTCAGGATAAACGGGTCCTTTTCAGAATGGCAGGCAGTGACTAGTAGAGTGCCGCAGAGCTCAGTGCTGAGACCCCAGCTCTTTACAATATACATCAATGATTTGGATGAAGGAATTGAGTGTAATATCTCCAAGTTTGCAGATGACACTAAACTGGGTGGCAGTGTGAGCTGTGAGGGGGACGCTAAGAGGCTGCAGAGTGACTTAGACAGGTTAGGTGAGTGGGCAAATGCATGGCAGATGCAGTATAATGTGGATAAATGTGAGGTTATCCACTTTGGGAGCACAAACGCGAGCCAGAATATTATCTGAATTATTAGGAACAGGGGAGGTGCAACGAGACCTGGGTGTCATGGTTCATCAGTCATTGAAAGTTGGCATGCAGGTACAGCAGGCGGTGAAGAAGGCAAATGGTATGTTGACCTTCATAGCTAGAGGATTTGAGTATAGGAGCAGATAGGTCTTACTGCAGTTGTACAGGGCCTAAGTGAGGCCTCACCTGGAATATTGTGTTCAGTTTTGGTCTCCTAATCTGAGGGAGGACATTCTTGCTATTGAGGGAGTTCAGCGATTCCCGTGATGGCTGGACTGACATATGAGGAGAGACTGGATCAACTGGGCCTTTATACATTGGAGTTTAGAAGGATGAGAGGGGATCTCATAGAAACATACAAGATTCTGACGGGCCGGGACAGGTTAGATGCGTGTAGATTGTTCCCAATGTTGGGGAAGTCCAGAACCAGGGGACACAGTCTTAGGATAAGGGGTAGGCTATTTAGGACTGAGATGAGGAGAAACTTCTTCACTCAGAGAGTTGCTAACCTGTGGAATTCCCTGCCGCAGAGAGTTGTTGATGCCAGTTCGTTGGATATATTCAAGAGAGAGTTATATGTGGCCCTTATAGCTAAGGGGATCAAGGTGTATGGGGAGAAAGCAGGAAAGGGGTACTGAGGGAATGATCAGCCATGATCTTATCGAATGGTGGTGCAGGCTCGATGGGCTGAATGGCCTACTCCTGCACCTATTTTCTATGTTTCTATGTGCCTGCCATAGAAGAGCTATCCAGCCTAATCCCTTGTAGGTTACGGCACTTCAAGTGCACATCCAAATACTTTTTAAATGTGGTGAGGGTTTCTGCCTCTACCAGCTTTTCAGCCCTTGAGTTCCAGACCCCCACCATCTTCTGGATGAAAAAAGTTCTCCTCAACTCCTCTCTAATCCTTCCCTGAATGACTTTAAATCTAAGTCCCCTGGTTGTTGACCCCTCTGTTAAGGGAAATAGGTCCTTTCTATCTATCTCGGCCCCTCATAATTTTATACACCTCAATTAAATCTCCTCTCAGCCTCTTCTGTTCCAAAGAAAACAAATCCAGCCTATCCAATCTTTCCTCATCGCTAAAATTCTCCAGTCCAGGCAGCATCCTCGTAAATCTCCTCTGTACGAGAGAGGTGTACAATCAGGCCAACATCCCCAACATCGAAGTAATGTAGTGACCAGAACTGCACACAGTATTCCAGCTGTGGCCTAGCTAGTGTTTTATACAGTTCAAACATAACCCCCCTGCTCAGCTTCAACGAAAGTATTCCATTTACCTTCTTAACCACCTTATCTACCTGGCCTGCTACCTTCAGGGATCTGTGGACATGCACCCCAAGGTTCCTTTGTTCCTCTGCATTTCTTAGTATCCGACCGTTTAATGTGTATTTCTCAGTGTCCTACCATTCATTGTGTATTTCCTTGCCTGGTTAGCCCTCCCCAATTGCATTACCTCACACTTCTCCAGATTGAATTCCATTTGCCACTGTTCTGCCCACCTGGCCAGTACATTGATATCTTCCTGCAGTCCGCAGCTTTCTTCCTCACTGTCAACCACACGGCCAATTTTTGTATCATCTGCAAACTTCTTAGTCATACCTCCTACATTCAAGTCTAAATCGTTGATATATACCACAAGAAGCAAGGGACCTAGTACTGAGTCCTGAGGAACCCCACTGGATACAGCCTTCCAGTCACAAACACCCATCAACCATTACACTTTGCTTCCTGCCACTGAGCCAATTTTGGATCCAATTTTGGATCCAACTTGCCACTTTCCCTTGGATCCCATGGGCTCTAACTTTTCTTACCAGTCTGCCACGTGGGACCTTATTAAAAGCCTTACTAAAATCCATGCCGACTACATCAAACGCACTACCCTCATTGATCCAACTTGTTATCTCCTCAAAAATGTAATTCATTAGTCAGACATGACCTGCCCTGAACAAATCCATGCTGGCTGACCTTGATTAATCTGTGCCTTTCTAAATGATGATTTATACTGTCCCTCAGGATGTTTTATTAATAATAATTTGCCCACCACTGAGGCTAGGCTGACAGTTTTAATATTTATACAAGTCAGTTGGCAAATAGATGTTTGTGTTAGTGAGAAAAATTGTAGATCACTCTGCAGAATGCGCCTCATTATTCTACACGTTTAATAAAGAGCTTTTGTAGAAATCAATTGGACCTATGCCCTGTGTCCTTAAATAGCACATGTTATACTGAACAAATTGTACAGCATGTCATTTTGTATCAGAACAGAGATTACATCAAATTACACAGATTTTTCAACACAGAAACAGACCATTCAGCCCAATAGTCTGTGCTAGTGTTTATACTCCACACGAGCTTCTTCATCTAACCCCAACAACACATCATCAACAATAACAATAAATTGTATTTATATAGCGCCTTTAACGTAGTGAAACGTCCCAAGGTGCTTCACAGGAGTATTATGCGATTAAAAACTTGACACTGAGCTGCATAAGAGAAATTAGCGCAGGTGATAAAAGCTTAGTCAAAGAAGTAGGTTTAAGGAGCGTCTTGAAGGAGGAAAGAGAGGTGGAGAGGTTTAGGCAGGGAGTTCCAGAGCTTGGGGCCCAGGCAGCCGAAGACATAGAAACATAGAAACATAGAAAATAGGTGCAGGAGTAGGCCATTTGGCCCTTCTAGCCTGCACTGCCATTCAATGAGTTCATGGCTGAACATGCAACTTCAGTACCCCATTCCTGCTTTCTCGCCATACCCCTTGATCCCCATGGCCACATGGTCACCAATGGTTGAGCGATTATAATCAGGGATGCTCAGGAGGGCAGAATTAGAGGAGCGCAGACATCTCGGGAGGGGGGGGGGGGGGGGGATGGGGGTTGTGGGGCTGGAGGAGATTACAGAGATAGGGAGGGACGAGGCCATGGAGGGATTTGAAATTAAGGATGAGAATTTTGAAATCGAGGCGTTGCTTAACCGGGAGCCAATGTAGGTCAGGGAGCACAGGTGGCAATGTGTGAGTGGGACTTGGTGCGAGTTAGGACACGGGCAGCCGAGTTTTGGATCACCTCTAGTTTACGTAGGGTAGAAGGTGGGAGGCCAGCCAGGGGTGCATTGGAATAGTCAAGTGTAGAGGTAACAAAGGCGTGGATGAGGGTTTCAGCAGCAGATGAGCTGAGGCAAGGGCGGAGACGGGCAATGTTACGGAGGTGGAAATAGGCGGTTTTAGTTATGCTGCGGGTATGTGGTCGAAAGCTCAGTTCAGGGTCAAATATGACATCAAGGTTGCAAACAGTCTTGGACAGGAGTTGGGGAGAGGGGGAGAGTCAGTGTCCAGAGAACAGAGTTTGTGGCGGGGACCGAAAACACCTTCTATTCCTTTCTCCTTAATGTGTTTATCTAGCTTCCCCTTAAAATGCAGAAAAATTGCAAAGTGCTGCAGTACAGAGGGACCTGGGGGTACTTGTGCATGAAACACAAAAAGGATAGTATGCAGGTACAGCAAGTGATCAGGAAGGCCAATGGAACCTTGGCCTTTATTGCAAAGGGGATGGAGTATAAAAGCAGGGAAGTCTTGCTACAGCTATACAGGGTATTGATGAGGTCACCCTTGGAATACTGCGTGCAGTTTTGGCTTCCATATTTACGAAAGGATATACTTGCTTTGGAGGCAGTTCAGAGAAGGTTGATTCCGGAGATGAGGGGGTTGACTTATGAGGAAAGGTTGAATAGGTTGGGCCTCTACTCATTGGAATTCAGAAGAATGAGAGGTGATCTTATCAAAACGTATAAGATTATGAGGGGGCTTGACAAGGTGGATGCAGAGAGGATGTTTCCACTGATAGGGGAGACTAGAACTAGGGGGCATGATCTTAGAATAAGGGGCCGCCCATTTAAAACTGAGATGAGGAGAAATTTCTTCTCTGAGGGTTGTAAATCTGTGGAATTCGCTGTCTCAGAGAGCTGTGGAAGCCGGGACATTGAATAAATTTAAAACAGAGATAGACAGTTTCTTAACCGATAATGGGTTAAGGGGTTATGGGGAGCGGGCAGGGAAGTGGAGCTGAGTCCATGATCGGATCAGCCATGATCGTATTAAATGGCGGAGCAGGCTCGAGGGGCCATATGGCCTATTCCTGCTCCTATTTCTTATGTTCTTTTAAGTGCATCTGTGCTATTTGCCTCAATCACTTTATGTGGTTGCGAGTTCCACATTATCAAAACTCTCTGGGTAGAGATGAGATAGGTTAATAATTTGGAGACAGATTCACCATTTGTGCTTGGATACGCACTTGAAGTGCTGTGACCTACAGGGCTACGGACCGAGAGCTGGGGAAGTTAAGGATTAGGCTGGATAGCTCTTTTTTTTGGGCCGGCACAGTCACGATGGGCCGAATGACCTCCTTCTGTGCCGGAAACGTTTATGATTCTACAGTACATAGAGGGAAATGAGGACTTGTGTTTATATAGCACATTATCACACCCCTCAAACATCCAAAAGCACTTGGCTTGTAATGAATTCACTTTGAAGAGCAGTTGCTATTGTGTGAGCCAAGGTGACGGTGGTTCGAGAAACAAGATGGATGACCAATTGTTCTGTGTTTGCTGCTGCGGGTTGCTTTGGAGATGTTGCCCAGGAGAACGCTGTGTTCTTTGAATAATGCCATCGGATCATAAACGTCCACCTGAAGCAAAGGCAAAACAGTTTCCTTGATTTGCCACCTCGTGCAGCAGAGCTCCGGCAGTGAAACACTCGCTCAGTACTGGAGCGCCAGTCTGGCTTCCGGGGGTGGGGCTTGTTGAGCCCACCAACTTTCTGACTTGGAGGTGGGAGATGCTTACCGACCGAGCCAAGCTGATCCTTTGCACTCCAGATAAAGGGCAGAAAGAGCACCAGTGTAAGAATGGCCAGTGCCTTCTCCCGCACTGGTTCCGATCGCTTGAGCAGGTCGCAGAGGAATTTCCCCATTTTTTCCCTTTGTGGTCCTGGGTTATCTCGGTGCTGTGTGTGGGAGCTTGCTGTGCGCAAATTGGCTGCAGCGTTTCCCACATTACAACAGTGACTGCACTCCAAAATTACCTCAGTGGCTGTAAAGTGCTTTGGGAGGTCCTGAGGTTGTGAAAGGCGCTACAACAATGCAAGTCTGTCTTTCTTTTTTTTTCCTGCCGAGCTCTTAATTCTTTCTTTTTCTTTTTCTCCCCGGAGATGACATTGGCCGCTGGTGGGTGGGGGTAGGGGTGGGAGGGAGGGGTGTTAGGGTGGGTTCACTTATCCCGGCCATCAGGGTGTGGGGTGCTACCGGGACGTTAAGCGGTGGCGAATGTAGCGATGCGCGCTGACTTCAGTGCCGGTTTAGCGCCGGTGCTAACACTTACCGTCGGGGCCTCTAGCGCCTTGCAGATCGTGATGTCATAAAGTGCGCAGCAACCCCCCACCCCCCGTTACCGCCCCGGATGTGAAATTGCCTGCCGCCCATGCCGGGCATCAACAACGGCAGGAAGAGGAGGTGCCGTCAACTCGGCTGGCCACTTGGGGAGCGCTAGTTAAAGGGAATGGTTCTCGGGTAGGCCAGTCTTTATTATTTGCACCAGTCTGGTGCCTCTGCAGAGTTTTCGATGTTTCATGGCGGCGTGATGTCCAAGCCTTCCACTTTGTCAGAGTGTTTGGGGCTGTAATGGCAGTCGCGCAGGTCACCTTGCCACGCTGAACTGCCGACAGTAGCTTGTGCAGGCATCATTGGCCCTTCCCTTTAAGCGAGGGAATCAGCCTCTGATGCCGTCAGCAATGCGCTCCACATTGTTCAGCGCTCTGCCACCACCGTCCTGCTCTCGGACTTTAGCGCCCTGAGAGACGCGGTTAGCGCTTGATCCAAAATTGGCTCAGTGGCAGGAAGCAGAGGGTAATGGTTGTGGGGTGATTTTACGACTGGAAGGCTGTTTCCAGTGGGGTTCCGCAGGGCTCAGTCCCTTGCTTTTTGTAGTATATCGTCATCATCATCATCGAAAGTCCCTCGAAATCGAGGAGGACTTGCTTCCACTCGAAAAGTGAGTTCTCAGGAGGCTGTACAAACCCACACAGGAATTAGTCTCTGTTATGTCCGTGATGTACCTATGAATGACTCCACGAGGCAATGTGTTGTACTCAAACTGTAGTGACCTTGGTCCTTTATTCGTAACTCCAGAGTGAGGCAGCTGCATGGTGGCTCCCCTTTTATACAGCCCCTGCCACCAGGGCAAGGAACCTCGGTCTCCACCAGTTGCACCCTCTAGTGGTGCCAGCATAGTATATACACAGTGTAAACCTTATTGACAGTACATCAGTTAAACAAGTCTCCATCTTATGCAACTATACAGTGACTACACAGAGAGTATATCTATAGTCTGCATATATAACAGTCTCTGTCACAGGTGGGACTGACAGTGGTTGAAGGAAAGGGTGGGTGGGACT
This sequence comes from Pristiophorus japonicus, assembly GCF_044704955.1. NCBI lineage: Eukaryota > Metazoa > Chordata > Chondrichthyes > Pristiophoridae > Pristiophorus > Pristiophorus japonicus. The sequence continues at coordinate 213,603,745 of NC_091986.1, forward strand.
AGTTTGCCACACGCTCCTTCCGCTGCCTGCTCTTGGTTTCTGCATGCTCTCGTCGACAGGACTCGAGGTGCTCAGCACCCTTCCCGATACTCTTCCTCCACTTGGGGCGGTCTTTGGCCAGGGATTCCCAGGTGATGGTGGGGATGTTGCACTTTATCAAGGAGGCTTTCAGAGCATCCTTGTAACGTTTCCTCTGCCCACCTTGGGCTCGTTTACCGTTTAGGAGTTCCGAGTAGAGCGCTTGATTTGGGAGTCTCATGGCCGGCATACGGACAGTTTGGCCCGCCCAACAGAGCTGGTCGAGTGTGGTCAGCGCTTTGATGTTGGGGATGTTGGCCTGATCGAGAACACTGATGTTGGTGCAACAATCCTCCCAGGGGATTTGCAGAATCTTGCGGAGACATCGCTTTGAGGTGTCTACTGTACATGGTCTACATCTCTGAGCCATACAGGAGGGCGGGTATCACTGCAGCCCTGTAGACCATAAGCTTGGTGCCAGATTTGAGGTCCTGGTCTTCAAACACTCTCTTCCTCAAGCGGCCGAAGGCTGCGCTGGCACACTGGAGGCAGGGTTGGAGTGTGTTGTAGTATATTTTACAAGAGTGACTACACTCCAGAATTGCTTAGGGCAGTGAGAAAGCAATAATTAGCCTCAGCGCATAGGGCTAGAGAGGGGATAAATTCAGCAATGGTTTCCCCTCCTGACCGCCCCCTGCTGGGAAGGGAGATGTTTGGTGAGGACATGAAGGGGCTTTGACTGCGACGTCGCCTCATTGTCAACTGGCCTTTAATGACTTACTTGCCAAACTCACACAGGGAGAATGGCTGCTTGGGCAAGGTCTAGGAGGACAACTTAACCCCTGGGGAACCATACCTCAAACCCACTGGTAAGGGTGCTCATGTGTTTCACATTCAATGTCAGCTGGGGCTCAGTGGGTAGCACTCTGGCCTCTGAGTCAGAAGGTCGTGGGTTGATGTCCCACTCCAGAATCTCGAGCACAGAAAAAATCTAGGCTGACGCACACAGTGCAGTACTGAGGGAGCGCCGCACTGTCGGAAGGGCAGCACTGAGGGAGCGCCGCACTGTTTGAGGGGCAGTGCTGAGGGAGCGCTGCACTGTCGGGGGGCAGTACTGAGGGAGCGCTGCACTGTCAGAGGGGCAGTACTGAGGGAGCGCTGCACTGTCGGGGGGCAGTACTGAGGGAGCGCTGCACTGTCAGAGGGGCAGTACTGAGGGAGCGCTGCACTGTCAGAGGGGCAGTACTGAGGGAGCGCCGTACTGTCGGAAGGGCAGCACTGAGGGAGCGCTGCACTGTTGGAGGGGTAGTACTGAGGGAGCGCCGCACTGTTTGAGGGGCAGTGCTGAGGGAGCGCCGCACTGTTGGAGGGGCAGTACTGAGGGAGCGCTGCACTGTCAGAGGGGCAGTACTGAGGGAGTGCTGCACTGTCGGAGGGGCAATACTGAGGGAGTGCTGCACTGTTGGAGGAGCAGTACTGAGGGAGTGCTGCACTGTCGGAGGGGCAGTACTGAGGGAGTGCTGCACTGTTGGAGGAGCAGTACTGAGGGAGTGCTGCACTGTCGGAGGGGCAGTACTGAGGGAGCGCCGCACTATCGGAGGGGCAGTACTGAGGGAGCGCTGCACTGTCAGAGGGGCAGTACTGAGGGAGCGCTGCACTGTCGGGGGGCAGTACTGAGGGAGCGCTGCACTGTCAGAGGGGCAGTACTGAGGGAGCACCGCACTGTCGGAGGGGCAGTGCTGAGGGAATGCTGCACTGTCGGGGGGCAGTACTGAGGGAGCGCTGCACTGTCAGAGGGGCAGTACTGAGGGAGCACCGCACTGTCGGAGGGGCAGTACTGAGGGAGCGCCGCACTATCGGAGGGGCAGTACTGAGGGAGCGCTGCACTGTCAGAGGGGCAGTACTGAGGGAGCGCTGCACTGTCGGGGGGCAGTACTGAGGGAGCGCTGCACTGTCAGAGGGGCAGTACTGAGGGAGCACCGCACTGTCGGAGGGGTACTACTGAGGGGATGCTGCACTGTCGGAGGGGCACTACTGAGGGAGCGCTGCACTGTCGGAGGGGCACTACTGAGGGAGCGCTGCACTGTCGGAGGGGCACTACTGAGGGAGCGCTGCACTGTCGGGGGGCAGTACTGAGGGAGCGCTGCACTGTCAGAGGGGCAGTACTGAGGGAGCACCGCACTGTCGGAGGGGTACTACTGAGGGAATGCTGCACTGTCGGAGGGGCACTACTGAGGGAGCGCTGCACTGTCGGGGGGCAGTACTGAGGGAGCGCTGCACTGTCAGAGGGGCAGTACTGAGGGAGCACCGCACTGTCGGAGGGGTACTACTGAGGGAATGCTGCACTGTCGGAGGGGCATTACTGAGGGAGCGCCGCACTGTCGGTGGGGCACTACTGAGGGAGCGCTGCACTGTCGGAGATGCCATCTTTCGGCTGAGACGTTAAACCGAGGCACCGTTTGCTCACTCATTTGTATGTGAAAGATCCCAGGGCACTATTTCGAAGAAGAGCAGGGGAGTTACGCCTGGCGGCCTGGGGCCAATATTTATCCCTCAATCAACATAAAAAAAAAACAGATTCTCTGGTCATTATCACATTACTGTTTGTGGGAACTTGCTGTGTGCAAATTGACTGCCGCGTTTCCCAACAGTGACTACACTTCAAAGAAAGTACCTTGTTGGCTGTAAAGCGTGTTGGGATGCCCCGAGGTTGCGGAAGGTTATATAAATGCAGGATGATGATGATAAATGCAGGTCTTTCCTTCTGTTCATCGCTCTTGTGCTTTGGCAGAGTCAGGAGGGGCTGGCCCGTGACAGATGGGCAGCACTCCAATCCAGCTCACCAAGGTCAAACTGGGGAAGTTACAGATCGTCCGCAGGCGACTGCTGCAACGCTATGAGTATCAGCCGTTCCTCTCTTGCCTGGCGGGGCTGTACGGCTGTCAGTGGAGGCGGTACCAACGCACCCGCATCCTGCCCGGAGAATTCTGCTGCAGCAAGGTAAGGACCTGCTACTCCGCACCGGCACGGGGCTTGGTCCAGCCGGCCTGATGGTCGGTGGTCCCTGCACGAGGTACTGAGTGGCCTACCCCGTTCCCAAGTCATTTTTAATGACCATCGGGCAACGTTCTTAGAGTCACAGAAACACGCGGCACAGAAAGAGGCCATTGTGCCGGTGTCGGCTCTCCCAAAGGAACATGGGAGCAGGGGTGGGCCATTCAGCCCCTCGAGCCACTCCTGCACCCTGCTCTCTGCTCCCTCCCCTATCGCACCAAACTGGGCCACTTCAGACTTTAGTTCTTGACCACGTAGAGTTGCCTTTTGGAGAAAAATGTTGGATCATTAGGGTCAGTTTTGATTTAAGAACCATGGGGTGGTGTGGGGGATGGGGAGTGGTACGGTGGGGAGTGGGGGGGGGGGGTGAGGTGAGGGGAGGGGTGGGGTGGGGTGTGAGGTGGGGTGGTTGGGGTGAGGGAGTGGTTGGGTGGGGGTGGAGGGGGAGGGGGGTGAGGGGTGGGGTGGGAGGGGGTGAGGTGGTCTGGGGGTGGGTGTGGTGATGAGGGGGTGACGTGAGGATGGGGGGGTTGGGATGGGGTGTGGGGTGGTGGGGTGGTGAGGGGGGGGATGGGGAGGGGGAGCCGGGGTGTGGGTGGGTTGGTGAGGGGGGGATGGGGAAGGGTGGGTGGATGAGGGGGGGATGGGGAAGGGTGGGTGGATGGGGTGGGGTGTGGGGTGGGTGGGTTGGTGAGGGTGGGGGGTATGGGGTGGGTGGGTGGGTGAGGGTGGGGGATATGGGGTGGGTGGGTTGGTGAGGGGGGGATGGGGAAGGGTGGGTGGGGTGGGGTGTGGGGTGGGTGGGTTGGTGAGGGTGGGTGGGTGGGTGAGGGTGGGGGGTATGGGGTGGGTGGGTTGGTGAGGGGAGGATGGGGAAGGGTGGGGTGTGGGGTGGCTGGGTTGGGGAGGGTGGGGGGTATGGGGTTGGTGAGGGTGGGATGGGGTGTGGGGTGGGTGGGGTGGTGAGGGGGGGATGGGGAAGGATGGGTGGGATGGGGTGTGGGGTGGGTGGGGTGGTGAGGGGGGAATGGGGAAGGGTGGGTGGGATGGGGTGTGGGGTAGTGAGGGTGGGTTGGGGGTGAGGGGGTGGTGTGGGGGATTTAGTTCTGATTTTAAGCACTGGTATAAAACAGGTGATATCGATTCAGCCGCCTGTTATATATGAACAATGGCGGACAGGTAATGACACTCTGGTCCGTCCAGCCAGTCCCACACAATTAAGTTCTTCTCAGGTGACTGATGAGTCCAATACAGTCTCTGTCACAGGTGGGTTAGGCAGTGGTTGGAGGGACGGGAGGGTGGGGTGCTTGGGTTGCCGTAGCTGTTTGTGCTTGGCTTCCGCGTACTCCCGGTGAAGAGACTCGAGGTATTCGACACTGCCTTGGATGCACTGGACTCATCCACCAGCTTAGAACTCATGTTAGTGCGGAAACAAGTCATCCTCGACTCCGAGGGACTGCCTCAGAAGAAGAAGAATGTAAAAGTGAATATAGATTAGATTTCCTGCTGCGGTAAAGTTGGCCCATTGTAAAATTGGTTATTGCTTTTACCGCTGTGCTTAGCTGTGAAGGTTGAGCGCGGGCGAGGTGTTTGCTCGCTATCGCTGGTTAAACACTGGTTGTCACTCAGCACACAATCTGGTGTTACTGCTGAATCCTGACGTTGCCCGTGATCAATACACTACAGTGTTTCCCTGTTAATTCGGCCAAAGTGGCATTTTGTTGAGTGCTGCCTGCTGACATCTTGTCTATCATGGTGCACGACCTCTGTGCGACCGTTGACACGGTCGACCACATCCTCATCCTCCTCCTCCGGTGCTCCTGCTCCATTGTACAGCTCATTCCTGGCCCTTATCTGTCCAATTGTCGGGCTGGAGCAGCTCCAGCAATGGCCTCTCTTCCCGCACCCTCCTGACCACCTTGACTCAGGTTATAATTAACCAGGGCACGCAGTCGCTGGAGGAAGTTGGTACCAGAGCAGCTGCTAGTGTGTTTTCCCCATCCGACAAGGTAAACAAAGCATCACACAGCTCACAACAGAAGAGGCACCCGCCAAGGCTGAAGGACAGCATCCAGGTTGAAACAACAAAGGTGAAAAATGTCCCAAGTGACTTCACACAGACATGGGGATGCCCAGGAAAAGGAGAGAATAAGAAATTTGAGCAGGAGCAGGCCTAGGATAAGGGGTAAGCCATTTAGGACTGAGGTGAGGAGAAACTTCTTCACTCAGAGAGTTGATAACCTGTGGAATTCCCTGCCACAGAGAGTCGTTGATGCCAGTTCATTGGATATATTCAAGAGGGAGTTAGATATGGCCCTTGCGGCTAAAGGGATCAAGGGGTATGGAGAGAAAGCAGGAAAGGGGTACTGAGGGAATGATCAGCCATGATCTTATTGAATGGTGGTGCAGGCTCGAAGGGCCGAATGGCCTTCTCCTGCACCTATTTTCTATGTTTCTATACGGCCCCTCGAGCCTGCTCCGCCATTCAATAAGATCATGGCTGACCTTCGACCTCAGCTCCACTTTCCCGCCCGATTCCCATATCGCTCGATTCCCCTAGAGACCAAAGATCTATCGATCCCAGCCCTGAATATATTCAACGATTCAGCATCCACAGCCCTTTGGGGGCAGAGAATTCCAAAGATTCACCACCCTCTGAGTGAAGAAATTTCTCCTCATCTCAGTCCTAAATGGCCGACCCTTTATCCTGAGACTATGACCCCTGGTTCTAGACTCCCCAGCCTGGGGGAAACATCCTCTCAGCATCTACCCTGTCAAACCCTCTCAGAATCTTATATGTTTCAATGAGATCACCTTAGGCAGAGTATCCCAGAGAGTGGGGTCTAGGCATTTAAAGGTACGGTTACGAATGATGGAGTGAGGGGACAGGGTAGGCTACTGCGGGAGTGTTGCACTGTTGGAGATGCTGGCCTTGACACAGAACATTAAACCGGGGTCCTGTCTCCCTGTTCTGGATTCACAGCTACAAATCTTTGCATTGCTGGCCCACATTCCCTTTGGGGGTGATTTATAGACATAGAAAAACATAGAAATTTACAGCGCAGAAGGAGGCCATTTCGGCCCATCGTGTCCGTGCCGGCCGACAAAGAGCCACACGGCCCTCGGTCAGCTGCCCTGAAGGTTACATATAAACCAATGAACAATGACGGAAAGGTAAAGAGCACCCAGCCCAACCAGTCCACCTCACACTGCAACATTCTACATTCCACCCCAACCGGAGCCATGTGATCTCCTGGGAGAGGCAAAAACCAGATAAAAACCCAGGCCAATTGGGGAAAAAAATCTGGGAAAATTCCTCTCCGACCTATCCGAGCGATCGGAACTAGTCCAGGAGATCACCTGTTGTTTCCAACACATACATCTGGATATGGTAGCGTAGTGTTTATGTTACTGGGCCAGTAATCCAGACGCCCGGACTAATGATCCTGAGACATGAGTTCAAATCCCACCACGGCAGCTGGGGAATTTAAATTCAGTTAATTAATAAATCCAGAATAAAAAGCTAGTATCAGTAATGGTGACCTTGAAACTACCGGATTGTTGTAAAAAGCCAGAAGGAGGCTCACAAAGGTCCTTTCAGGAAGAAAATCTGCCGTCCTTACCCGTTCTGGCCTATATATGACTCCAGACCCACAGCAATGCGGTTGCCATGTGTGGTACAGGTTGAGCGTCCGAAATCTGGAGTTCCAAAATTCGGAATGTTATGAAATCCGGACTCCCCCGCCTCGGCTGCTCGACCTCCCCAGGCCTTAGCCCCCTGAACTCCGACCTCGCCTGAACTCGGCCACCCTCCCCCTCCGCCCCCTTACCTCGGCCGCCAAACCTCCCCAGGCCTTGGCCGCCCAAATCTCCACCACCCCCCCCCGCCATTACTTCGGCTGGCCTTGGCCCCCTGCCTCGGCTGTCCGAACTCCAACCTCGCCTGACCCCTCTCCCCACCACTGCCCCCACCTCCGCCTCCCCCCCCGCCTTATCTCAGCTGCCTGACCTCCCCAGGCCTTGGCCACGCAAACTCTGACCTCCTGCCTCCTGAACTCCGATCTCCAGCCGCCCGACCTCCCCAGGCCTCGGCCCCCCTGAACTCTGACCTCCCGACCCCCGCCTACCTACCTTGATTTGGGCGTTTCCGGAATTCAGGATGTCGGAAATCCGGAACGATCTCTGTCCCGAAGTTTCCGGATTTCGGATGCTCCACCTGTGTAGTTGCCGCACCTCCAGCTTCTCAAGGGACAATTAGGAATGGTCAATAAATGCTGGCCTTGCCAGTGACACCCACAACCTGGGAATGAATACAAAATAACATCTTCGGCCTGTTAAAGGCCTCAGGCTCCATATCCTCAGAGCGGCACCGGAGCGATGGGTAACTGGGGTTTGGGGCGGGAGCCTGGCATCCACCACAAATATCTAAATGAACCCCCTCCCCTGGATTTGGGGGCAGTGTCAGGGGGAGGCCACAGCGGGTGGTGGAAATACCCCCCGAGCGTGTTTGCGGAAGTTCTGGATGTCTCGGCCTTGGCTCCCTCGAGTCAATTTCGATATTCACATTACTCTGTTCGTCTAAAGTTGTATAAAAGAGACCGAATGCTGGCACTTTCCTGTTTTAAAGCATAACGGACCCCATAGGACCAGGACTAGGCCATTCAGCTCCTCGAGCTTGTTCCGCCAGTCATGGCCGATCTGTACCTCTACCCCACCTATTGCTTCCATCACAACCCTGTGTTCACAAGCAAATAACTAGCTTGTCTTTAAATGCTTAAAATTAATTCCACACACTGCCTTCTAGCACAGTGCAAGCCATATTATCATGACGTTGCTCGTGAATGAATTCTCCCAGGAGACACCCGGGGCCTGATAGTCTGCATCCCAGAGTACTTAAGGAAGTGGCCCTAGAAATAGTGGATGCAATGGTGATCATTTTCCAACAGTCTATCGACTCTGGATCAGTTCCTATGGACTGGAGGGTAGCTAATGTAACACCACTTTTTAAGAAAGGATGGAGGGAGAAAACGGGTAATTATAGACCAGTTAGCCTGACATCAGTGGTGGGGAAAATGTTGGAATCAATTATTAAGGATGAAATAGCAGCGCATTTGGAAAGCAGTGACAGGATTGGTCCAAGTCAGCATGGATTTATGAAAGAGAAATTATGCTTGACAAATCTTCTGGAATTTTTTGAGGATGTAACCAGTAGAGTAGACAAGGGAGAACCAGTGGATGTGGTGTATTTGGACTTTCAAAAGGCTTTTGACAAGGTCCCACACAAGAGATTGGTGTGCAAAATCAAAGCACATGGTATTGGGGGTAATGTACTGACGTGGATAGAGAACTGGTTGGCAGACAGGAAGCAGAGAGTCGGGATAAACGGGTCTGTTTCAGAATGGGAGCCAGTGACTAGTGGAGTGCCGCAGGGCTCAGTGTTGGGACCCCAGCTCTTTACAATATATATTAATGATTTAGATGAAGGAATTGAGTGTAATATCTCTAAGTTTGCAGATGACACTAAACTGGGTGGCGGTGTGAGCTGTGAGGAGGACGCTAAGAGGCTGCAGGGTGACTTGGACAGGTTAGATGAGTGGGCAAATGCATGGCAGATGCAGTATAATGTGGATAAATCAAAAACACGAAGGCGGAATATTATCTGAATGGCGACAGATTAGGAAAAGGGGAGGTGCAACGAGACCTGGGTGTGATGGTTCATCAGTCATTGAAAGTTGGCATGCAGATACAGGCAAATGGTATGTTGGCCTTCATAGTTAGGGGATTTGAGTATAGGAGCAGGGAAATCTTACTGCAGTTGTAAGGGCCCTGGTGAGGCCACACCTGGAATATTGTGTTCCGTTTTGGTCTCCTAATCTGAGGAAGGATGATCTTGCTATTGATGGAGTACAGCGAAGGTTCACCAGACTGATTCCAGGGATGGCTGGACTGACATATGAGGAGAGACTGGATCAACTGGGCCTTTATACACTGGAGTTTAGAAGAATGAGAGGGGATATCATAGAAACATATAAGATTCTGACGGGACTGGACAAGTTAGATGCGGGAAGAATGTTCCCGATGTTGGGGAAGTCCAGAACCAGGGGACACAGTCTTAGGATAAGGGGTAAGCCATTTAGGACTGAGATAAGGAGAAACTTCTTCACTCAGAGAGTTGTTAACCTGTGGAATTCCCTGCCACAGAGAGTTGTTGATGTCAGTTCGTTAGACATATTCAGAAGGGAGTTAGATGTGGCCCTTACGGCTAAAGGGATCAAGGGGTATGGAGAGAAAGCAGGAAAGGGGTACTGAGGTGAATGATCAGCCATGATCTTATTGAATGGCAGTGCAGGCTCAAAGAGCCGAATGGCCTACTCCTGCATCTATTTTCTATGTTTCTATGTTTCTATAATTCACTTTTAACTAGTTCAACCCTAACTTTAAAATTATGTTCCTTTTTTTTCTGGATTCCCCAAGTAGATGGTATAGTTATTCCCTCTCTATTGTCCACGATTTGAGTGCGTGCTCACCACCCACCATATTGGACCCTTCAGCACCCGGTCCGGCAACACCTCAATTTAAAAAATTCTCATCCTTGTTTTCAAGTCCCTCCATGGCCTCGTCCCCTCCCTATCTCTGTAATCTCCTCCAGTCCCACAAACCCCCGAGATGTCTGCGCTCCTCTAATTCTGGCCTCTTGAGCATCTCCGATTTTAATTGCTCAACCATTGGCGGCCGTGCCTTCAGCTGCCTGGGCCCTAAGCTCTGGAATTCCCTTCCTTAAACCTCTCCGCCTCTCTAGCCCTCCCTCCTCCTTCAAGACGCTCCTTAAAACCTACCTCTTTGACCAAGCTTCTGGCCTTCTCTCCTAATATCTCCTGAAGCGATTTGTTTGGTGATCGCTCCCGTGAAGCACCTTGAGATGGTTTACTATATTAAAGGCGCTATATAAATGCAAGTTGGTGTTTTATTTATTGGATGAGGAATTTGTATGGCCTGGCTATTGATCTCCTTGACCAGGTTGGCTCATCATGTGTTTGGCCAATCTCTGTCAGGACAAAGTCACTTTCAGCAATGTCTGCTTTGCAAATGACCTGCAAAACCATTTCTCAGCCAATGCACCTTCATACTCTGTATTTAAAATAATTTAATTGACTTTAGGTCTAACATCATAAGAATATAAGAACATAAGAAATATTAGCAGGAGTAGACCATTTGGTCCCTGTCTAGTTGTAGCAAGACTTACCTACTTTTATGCGTCATCCCCCTTGCAATAGTAAGGCCAAGTGCAGGCAGCGGAAGGAGTGTGCGGCAAACCAGTCCCACCGACCCCTTCCCTCGACGAATGTCTGTCTCACCTGTAACAGGGTCTGTGGCTCTCGTATCGGACTGTTCAGCCATCAAAAGAACTCACTTTGGGAGTGGATGCAAGTCTTCCTCGATTCCGAGGGACTGCTGATGCTGAAAGGCCAACATTCCATTTGCTTTCCTGATTACTTGCTGTACCTGCATACTAACTTTTTGTGTTTCATGTACAAGGATCCCCAGGTCCCTCTGTACTGCAGCACTTTGTGATCTCTTCCCATTTAAATAATAATTTGCTTTTTTATTCTTCCCACCAAAGTGGATAACCTCACATTTTCCCACATTATACTCCATCCGCCAAATCTTTGCCCACTCACTTAACCCATCTATATCCCTTTGCGGATTCTTTGTGTCCTCTTCACAACTTGCTTTCCCACCTATCTTTGTAGCATCAGCAAATTTTGGCTACATTACACTCGGTCCCGTCATCCAAGTCATTAATATAGATTGTAAATAGTTGAGGCCCCAGCACTGATCCCTGTGGCACCCCATTAGTCACTGTTTGTGATGTGGAGTTATGTGGAGAAGTTGGGCTTGTTCTCCTTAGAGCAACAATAACAACTTGTATTTATATAGTACCTTTAACATAGGGAAACATCCCAAGGCGCTTCACAGGAGTATTACGAGCTAAAATAATGTGACACCGAGCCGCAGAAATAGAAATTAACGCACCTGACCAAAAGCTTGGTCAAAGAGGTAGGTTTTAAGGGAGCGTCTTGAAGATGGAAAGAGAGGTGGAGAGGTTTAGGGAGGGAGTTCCAGAGCTTGGGGCCCAGGCAACAGAAGGCACGGCCACCAATGGTTGAGCGATTATAATCAGGGATGCTGAAGGGGGTATACTTAGAGGAGTGCAGACATCTTGGCGGGTGAGGGGGGGCCGGGGGGGGCGGGTTGTGGGGCTGGAGGAGATTACAGAGATAGGAAGGGGGAGATTTAAGAGGTGTTCAAAATGCAGAGTTTTGACAGAGTAAATGGGATGACTGGTTCCAGTGCCAGGAGGGTCGGTAACCAGAGGACACAGCTTTAAGATAATTGGCAAAAGAACCAGAGGGGGAGATGTGGAAACATTATTTTCCGCAGCGAGTTGTTGTGATCTGGACCATGCTGCCTGAAAGAGCGGTGGGAGCAGATTCAACAGTGACTTTCAAAAGAGAATTGGATAAATACTTGAACAGGAGAAATTTTCAGGGCTACGGGGAAAGAACGGGGGAGTGGGACTGATTGGATCACTTTTTCAAAGAGCCGGCACAGGCATGATGGGCCGAATGGCCTCCTTCTGCGCTGTGTCATTCTATAGTGTTCTAATTTCCTTCTGTTGCTATTTCCTCTCCTTGCAGTTTGAATTGTTCTGCTTTGGAATCCTGGTGGCGACCTTTGGCCTGGCATTCGTGCTCCTTTACTTTTGGAGTGAAGCCAAGAATGACTACAACGATTTTGATTGGTGAGTCCGCGGCCCTGTTGAGCAACGTGCGGTGTGAGACGGCTATTTTCCACTTCATGTCTGCGGCCTCCCTATAGCATAAATCTCCGAGTGGCAGCACTCTCAGAGGGGCTGGGATGGAAGTTCCCTGGTGTCACCAATGGCAACATAAGAAATAGGAGCAGGAGTAGGCCATCTGGCCCCTCGAGCCTGCTCCGCCATTCAATAAGATCATGGCTGATCTGATCATGGACTCAGCTCCACTTCCCTGCCCGCTCCCCATAACCCTTGACTCCATCATCGCTCAAAAATCTGTCTATCTCCGCCTTAAATATATTCAATGACCCAACCTCCAGAGCTCTCTGGGTCAGTGAGTTCCACAGATTTACAACCCTCTGAGAGAAGAAATTCCTTATCTCAGTTTTAAAATGGGCGACCCCTTATTCTGAGACTATGTCCCCTTGTTTTAATTTCCCCTGTGAGTGGAAATATCCTCTCTGCATCCACCTTGTTGAGCCCCCTCATTATCTTATAAGTTTCGATAAGATCACCTCTCATTCTTCTGAACTCCAATGTGTAGAGGCCCAACCTACTCAACCTATCTTCATAAGTCAACCCCCTCATCTCTGGAATCAACCTAGTGAACCTTCTCTGAACAGCCTCCAATGCAAGTATATCCTTCCTTAAATACGGAGACCAGAACTGCACGCAGTACTCCAGGTGTGGCCTCACCAATACCCTGTACAGTTGTAGCAGGATTTCTCAGCTTTTATACTCCATCCCCTTGCAATAAAGGCCAACCAAGTACCATCGGCAGTGGCAGAGGCCAATGGTTGCCGCTGGTGACACATGCAGCAGATCTACCATCTTGGATGTGGCCGTTGCTGGTGGGCTGAGTGGTCAACTCGCCCGGACAGGTCGGCAGTATAGCTGGTGTCAGCCGTGGCTCAGTGGGCAGCACTCTAGCCTCTGAGTCTGACGGTTGTGGGTTCAAATCCTACTCTGGAGACTTGAGCACGAAACTCTCGGCTGATGCTCCCAGTGCAGTGCCGAGGGAGTGTCGGAGGCGCCGTCTTTCAGGTGAGACGTTAAACCCAGGCCCTGTCCGCTCCCTCGGGTGGGCTCCCATGGCATCATTTTATAAACCTTTATAGATCATTGGTTAGGCATCAGCTGGAGTACTGTGTCCAATTCTGGGCATCACACTTTGGGAAGGATGTCTTGGCTTTGGAGAGGGTTGCAGAGGAGAATTATTAGAATAGTTCCAGGGATGAGGGACTTCAGTGGAGAGACTAGAGTAGCTGGGATTATTCTGCTGAGAGCAGAGAAGGTTAAGGGGAGATTGAATCGAGGTGTTCAAAATCATGAGGGGGTTTTGATAAAGTAGATCGGGAGAAATGGTTTCCAGTGGCAGGAGGGTCAGTAACCAGAGGACACAGATTTAAGATAGAAATATAGAAACATAGAAAGTAGGTGCAGGAGTAAGCCATTCGGCCCTTCGAGCCTCCACCACCATTCAATATGATCATGGCTGATCATTTTTGCAACTTCAGTACCCCATTCCTGCTTTCTCTCCGTACCCCCTGATCCTTTTAGCTGTAAGGGCCACATCTAACTCTCTTTGAATATATCTAATGAACTGGCCTCAACAACTTTCTGTGGTAGAGAATTCCACAGGTTCACAAATCTCTGAGTGAAGAAGTTTCTCCTCATCTCGGTCCTAAATGGCTCACCCCTTATCCTTAGACTGTGACACCTGGTTTTGGACTTCCCCAACATCAGGAACATTCTTCCTGCATCTAACCTGTCCAGTCCCGTCAGAATTTTATATGTTTCTATGAGATCCCCTCTCATTCTTCTAAATTCCAGTGAATATAAGCCCAGTCGATCCAGTCTTTCATCATATGTCAGTCCTGCCATCCCGGGAATCAGTCTGGTGAACCTTCGCTGCACTCCCTCAATAGCAAGAATGTCCTTCCTCAGATTAGGAGACCAAAACTGTACACAATATTCCAGGATAATTGGCAAAAGAACCAGAGGGGCGAGGCGGAGTTTTATTTTAATGCAGCGAGTTGTTGTGATCTGGAACACGCTGCCTGAAAGGGCGGTGGGAGCAGATTCCATAGTAACTTTCAAAAAATGGATTGGATAAATTCTTGCAAAGGAAAAAAATTGCAGGGCTACCGGGAAAGAGCAGGGGGGTGGGATCATTTGTGTAGCTCTTTCAAAGAGCCAGCACAGGCAGGATGGGCCGATTGGCCTCCTTTAGTGCTGTGTGATTCTACGATCGAAACGTTTGCAGCAATAGCACCAGTGTTAAGCTCTAGGTAAAGTTCTTTAATTATTTTTCTTCCCTTCCCTAGGAATTTCTACAGTGGTAGGTGGTTTCCTTGGTCAGCAGTGGTTCTTGGTGTGACAGTGACACTCTTTACTTACATCGCAATCTTACTGGTGAGTGAACTGTGCATCTCAGCCTAACTGGTAGGGCTCCCTTCATGACTGAACTGGTAAAGGCATTCTATGGCGAGCAATTGGGTCACACAGGTCAAGAGAGCCAAGCGAGCCGACTCCTGAAGAGAAAGAGAAAAAAATAGAGACCGAGAAAGCAAGCACCAAAGTTATGCTACACCTTTATAAATCACTGGTTAGGCCTCAACTGGAGTATTGTGTCCAATTCTGGGCTCTATACTTCTTGGGAAGAATGTCAAGGCCTTGGTGAGGGTGCAGAGGAGATTTGCAAGAATAGTACCAAGGAGAAGTTATATGGAGAGACTGGAGATGTTGGGGTTGTTCTCCTGACAGCAGAGAAGGTTAAGGGGAGATTTAATAGAGGCGTTCAAACTTATGAAGGGGTTTTGATAGAATAAATAAAGAGAAGCTGTTTTCACTGGCAGAAGGGTCGGTAACCAGATACAGGTTTAAGATGACAGAGTGACTGCTGCCAACGACCCGGAAGCTGGTGCCAATGACCCGGAGGTTGGTGCCAACAGCCTCGAAGCTAGTGCCAACGACCGAAGCTGGTGCCAACGAGCCGGAGGCTGGTGCCAACGACCCAGAGGCTGGTGCCAACAGCCTCGAAGCTGGTGCCAACAACCGGAGGCTGTGCAGAATCATCCGCAACTACTCAGTCAGCTGTCCAGATCCAATGATTGGCATCGGAAACAAACTATAGCACTCCAAAAACGTTCGGCCCTGCAAGCTGTGAGCTAATCAGAACATCGGGGGCCTGACTTCGCCACACCCAATAGGTTAATGTGATTTGTTCGGTCTTGTTGCCATTGCAAATGGAAACATTTTTTTATATATGACCAACAAACCTTTCCCCTCCTCCCCAATAACTTCTCATGTAATCTTTCGCTGTTTGCGAGGTACTAAATCTCTAGCAAGAGGTGAAAGATGTTTACGGAGTGAAACCCAGACCCCTTTTTAAAAACATCTGTCCTCCCCAGAAGTGGTTTTATTGTCGCCAAACGCGAAAAGCCCAAAAAACACTGAGACGCGCACGCACAGTGACTTCACCTTGGCTGGCAGCACTCGCTGCCGTCAGATAATTGGCAACAGAGCCAGAGGGGGGAATGAGGAGATTATTTTAATTACGCAGCGAGTTGTTGTGATCTGGAACGCGCTGCCTGAAAGGGCGGTGGAGGCAGACTCAATCATCGCTTTCAAAAGGGGACTCAGATATAAACTCGGAAAGGAAAAATCTGCAAAGCAGTGGGAGAAGAGGGGGGGGTGAATTGGATACAAGGGATGATGGGCCGAATGGCCTCCTTCTGTTCTCTTCGGTTGTACGAGAGGAAAAGAAGAGAAAGAGAGAAAGTGACAGCCCGTGTGACTGAGGCAGCTTTACTGCTTCGAATGGGATCTCGGGAGCCCAGTACGCGATGGGAAAACACGGCACTGGCTGGATTTTTGGCTTAAATGTTTTTGGGGCGGTAATGTCGGCGGGGCGGTAAAGTTTGCGCCCGGGAACGGTTTGCCCCTCAGTCAGTAACATTGGGCAGCTGGGCCCTGAGTCAGGGGGACGCAGTGCTAAGGGAGGCGTTGTACACCTCTCTTGGGGGGGGGGGGGTTAGCATGGGAAGATCCCGAGCTAAAGAGCCGGGCCGGGAGCACTCCGAGAGACGGAGGGGGGGAGGGGAGAATTTAAAAAAAAACAACGAAAACAAACAGTCACACTTACCTTAGGAGTACATTACTTACCTCAACATTGTCGGCATCGTAGGACACGTCCCCCTGATTTTCCAGGCAGTCAGTGCGAGGCGCGCTGCGGGTCGGGCGGGAGTCCAGAAGCGAGCCAGTGTCACAGCCAGGGGCGTTGCACACCGGGGTCAGCTCTTCCAGGATGGTGCTGCTCCGCGCCGCCGCGAAACCGCACCCGAGGATCGCCGCGGGGCGCCGGAGACTGGCCGCCCGCCCAGAGCACCTCACTGCCGCCATTGCTGTCGGTCTGGGGCGGAAAACGGAGCGGGGCGGAGCCAAAAATCCACCCCAAGTGTTTTGTTCATCATGGACCGGTGAGATTTTCCCAAAGCTGCCTAACCCGCTGGTTCAGCTGAACAATGGAGGGTGAAGGTGATGTAAAGTCGAGTTACACAGAGGTGTTGAGAGATCGGGAGATACAAAAATTCATAAATGTTATAAAATAACGGAAAGCTAAAGCCCTTTTTCAAAATGTCAGCTATTCCCCATTAGCAACACTGTGGACATATTACTTTCTAAAACAAATAACGAGTGTAGAGGAATAAAAATTGAATGTGTCTTATTTTAACTGTGCCAACGCTTTGTTTAACATTGAGAAACATTTTAAGGTGGCTGGTGGAAGGTTTAGAGGGGATTTGAGCGGGGGCTTCTTTACGCAGAGGGTTGCGAGGATCTGGAGCTCGCTGCCTGGAAGAGTGGTGGATGCAGAAACCCTCACCACATTTAAGAGATGGTTGGATGGGCACTTAAAGTGCAGTAACCTGCAGGGTTACTGACCTCGAGCTGGTAATTGGGATTAGACTGGATAACATTTTGTTGGCTGGCGCAGATACGATGGTAAGTACTTCAGGGAGTAGAATACGGCCAGGGTGATCTCCTGGACTCGTTTCGATCGCCTGGATCGGTCAGAGAGGAAGTTTCCCAGATTTTGTTCTCACTAAATTGGCCTGGGTTTTTATCTGGTTTTTGCCTCTCCAAGGAGATCACATGACTCCGGTTGGGGTGGAGTGTAGATGTTTTTAGTATAAGGGGTGTGGTTGGGCTGGGTGCTCTTTGCCTTTCCGTCAATCTTCAAGGGTTTATATGTAACCCTCAGGGCTGCTGACCGAGGGCCGTGCGGCTCTTTGTTGGCCGGCGCGGACACGATGGGCCGAGATGGCCTCCTTCTGCGCTGTAAATTTCGATGTCTCTAAACCCAGGTGAAAGGGACGAGATTATATCTCAGCTGATGCCAAGGGATAAAACTGTAGGAGAGAAGACGTTAATTCAGGAAGTATAAAGTGATTAAAAAGGAAGAAAGATTTGCATTTTAATAGCGTTTTTCATGACCTCAGGACATCCCATAGCTCTTCACAGCCAATCAAGTACTTTTTGAAGTGTGGTCACTGTTGTAATGAGCTCGTGGTCTACAGGGCTGTAGTAATACCCGCCCTCCTGTATAGCTCAGAGACGTACACCATGTTCAATAGACACCTCAAGTCGCTGGAGAAATACTACCAACGATGTCTCCGCAGGATCCTGCAAATCCCCCGGACAGATGCACCAACATCAGTGTCCTCGATCAGGCCAACATCCCCAGCATTGAAGCACTGACCACACTCGATCAGCTCCGCTGGTATCGCGTGCCGGACACGAGGCTCCCAAGGCAAGCGCTCTACTCGGAACTCGTCCACGGCAAACGAACCAAAGGCGGGCAGAGGAAACGTTACAAGGACACCCTCAAAGCCTCCCTGATAAAGTGCAACATCCCCACCGACACCTGGGAGTCCCTGGCCAAAGACCGCCCTAAGTGGATGAAGTGCATCTGGGAGGGCACTGAGCACCTCGAGTCTCGTCGCCAAGAGCATGCAGAAAGCAAGCGCAGGCAGCGGAAAGAGCGTGCGGCAAACCTGTCACACCCTCCCTTTCCCTCAACGACTATCTGTCCCACCTGTGACAGGGACTGTGGTTCTCGTATTGGACTGTTCAGCCACCTAAGGACTCATGTTAAGAGTGGAAGCAAGTCTTCCTCGATTCCGAGGGACTGCCTATGATGATGGTGGTAGGAA
This sequence comes from Pristiophorus japonicus, assembly GCF_044704955.1. NCBI lineage: Eukaryota > Metazoa > Chordata > Chondrichthyes > Pristiophoridae > Pristiophorus > Pristiophorus japonicus. Next base: position 213,621,850 of record NC_091986.1, read on the forward strand.
TCAATGTAGTTCAGGACTGGAATATTAGGTCCTTCATTGAAACACCTGTGGACTCATCCTTTTTTGATGTGGAAGCAAGTCATCCTCGTTTCAAGGGACTGCCTATGATGATTCTGATGGTAGGAAACACACAAGCAAGTTTACGCACAGCAAACAGCAGTGCAATAATGACCAGATAATCTGTTTTTTTAGTGATGTTGTTTGAGGGATAAATATTAGGAGAATTCCCCCTGCTCTTCGAAATAGTGCCCCGGGATCTTTTATGTCCACCTGAGAGAGCAGACGGGGCCTCAATTTAACGTCTCATTCAGAAAGGCGGCACCTCCGACAGTGCAGCACTCCCTCAGCTCTCCACTGGGAGTGTCAAGTCTGGATGATGTGCTGAAATCTCTGGAGTGGGACTTGAAACCGGCGACTTTTCGAACCAGAGGCGAGAGAGTGCTGCCCACTGAGCCCAAAAGTTTGACGAGCATGGATTAAAGTATGAGACGGTGTGGTGAGTATTGGGACCCAGCGTGGTAAGGGCTTAGAGAGCAGGAGAGAGCGTGGGGCAGTATATAGCGCAGGAGCATAGAATCATAGAACAGGACAGCCCAGGAGGAGGCCATTCGGCCATCGAGTCTGCACTGGCTCTTTCGAGGAGCAATCATGTTAATTCACACTCCCCTGAAAGGGCGGTGGTAACAGGTTCAATCCTAACTTTCAAAAGGGAAATTGGATAAACAGTTGAAGGGGAAAACATTGTAGGGGTGTGGGGAAAGAGCAGGGAGCGATGGTAATTATACAGCTCTTTCAAAGAGCCAGCATAGGCACGATGGACCAAGTGGTCTCCTCCTCTGCTGTATCATTCTCTGATTCTATGAAGTGCAATTTTGATATCGATCCAATTCCCTTTCGAAGGCTACCATTGAATCTGTTTCCATCGCCCAGTCAGTCAGTGCGTTCCGAATCCTAAACGCTCGTTGCGGTAAAATAAGTTTTCCCCGTGTCGCCCTGGTTCTTTTGCTAATCACCTCAACAAGAGAGGATTTTGGAAGATGTACTTTAAGCAGTGAGAACACAATTGTCCCCAGGGGATAGTTTGAGGTCGTGGTTCTATGTTGCGGGTTGCAATACTCGCTGTGCAACTTGCCACCTAGCTTTTTATTACCATTGTTACAAATCACAATCTCTTTACAATGAATCATTTCTCTCTCAAGAACGGACAGTTCCAGTGGTGTGAATCTCACGTGGAGAACCAACTGTGCCCGCTGTGATGGAACCATTTGTATTGGCTTCATCTTTTATTTACTGGTTAGAACATTAGTATCGAATTACATTTCACAGAATGATGCACCAAGAGTTTAGATGTGCTTCGTTTTTCGTAGCAGTTTGATACAACTGAGTGGCTTCATAGAAATCTATGGCACAGAAGAAGGCCATTCGGCCCATCGTGTCTGTGCCGGCCTACAAAGAGCTATCGGTGCGCAGATTGGCTGCCAGCTTTCCTACATTACAACATCGAAGCACTGACCACACCCGACCAGCTCCGTTGGGCGGGTCACATCGTCTGCATTGCTCGACAAAAGTCTCCCAAAGCCAAGCGCTCTACTCGGAACTCCTACACGGCAAGCGAGCCCCAGGTGAGCAGAGGAAATGTCTCAAGGACACCCTCAAAGTCTGCTTGATAAAGTGCAACATCCCCACCGACACCTGGGAGTCCCTGGCCAAAGATCGCCCTAAGTGGAGGAAGAGCATCCGGGAGGGCGCTGAGCACCTCGAGTCTCGTCGCCGAGAGCATGCAGAAAACAAGCGCAGGCAGCGGAAGGAGCGTGCGGCAAACCAGACTCCCCACCCACCCTTTCCTCCAACCACTGTCTGTCCCACCTGTGACAGGGACTGTAATTCCCGGGTTGGACTGTTCAGTCACCTGAGAACTCATTTTTCGAGTGGGAGCAAGTCTTCCTCGATTCCGAGGGACTGCCTATGAGTGAGAGTGAGATTACAACAGCGAATGCACTTCAAAACAAAACGTGCGTTAAATGGTTGTGAAGCGCTCTGGGACGTCCTGTGGTTGTGAAAGGCGCTATAGAAATGCAAGCTCTTCTTTCTTTCCACAGTGAGGTTGGACTGCGTGGATTCTGCGTGGGCCAGTATGGTGCTAGCTGTGGACTTGTGTGCTTTGTGTTTTTCAGGTTCTGGCGATCTGTTTGCTAAGCGAAGGCCAGCGTCTGTATCTATTCTGGGCTCACAAGGTACGCTGCCTTTTCCTAACTTTGCCGTTCGCAGTCTGTGGCATACACAGGGGAGAAGGGAATAGAGCGGGGTGGGGGAGGGGTGGGCAGAGGGGGTACGGGGGGAGGGGTGGGCGGGGCGGGGGGGAAGCTGCCATTCTAGTTCTCTATGTGGCTTGCGTGGAGCATCGACCAATGGGCCAAATGGCCTGTTTCTGTGATGCAGGTTCTGTGTCGTTGTTGCAATTGTTCAATCGGTTGACAATCACTCACCTTCGTTGAGTATCTCCGATCCCTAACGATGTCTTGCTCGAGTTCCACCCTCGGAAATCCCGCAGCGCTCTGCACGACGTGATGTAACTTGGGCCTCCGTCTGAAAAGAAAGGAAGAACATAAGAATTGGGAGCAGGAGTCGGCCATTCGGCCCCTCGAGCCTGCTCCACCATTCATAGAAACATAGAAACATAGAAAATAGGTGCAGGAGTAGGCCATTCGGCCCTTCTAGCCTGCACCGCCATTCAATGAGTTCATGGCTGAACATTCAACTTCAGTACCCCATTCCTGCTTTCTCGCCATACCCCTTGATCCCCCTAGCAGTAAGGACCTCATCTAACTCCTTTTTGAATATATTTAGTGAATTGGCCTCAACAACTTTCTGTGGTAGAGAATTCCACAGGTTCACCACTCTCTGGGTGAAGAAGTTCCTCCGCATCTCGGTCCTAAATGGCTTACCCCTTATCCTTAGACTGTGACCCCTGGTTCTGGACTTCCCCAACATTGGGAACATTCTTCCTGCATCTAACCTGTCTAACCCCGTCAGAATTTTATATGTTTCTATGAGGTCCCCTCTCATTCTTCTGAACTCCAGTGAATACAAGCCCAGTTGATCCAGTCTTTCTTGATAGGTCAGTCCCACCATCCCGGGAATCAGTCTGGTGAACCTTCGCTGCACTCCCTCAATAGCAAGAATGTCCTTCCTCAGGTTAGGAGACCAAAACTGTACACAATACTCCAGGTGTGGCCTCACCAATGCCCTGTACAACTGTAGCAACACCTCCCTGCCCCTGTACTCAAATCCCCTTGCTATGAAGGCCAACATGCCATTTGCTTTCTTAACCGCCTGCTGCACCTGCATGCCAACCTTCAATGACTGATGTACCATGACACCCAGGTCTCTTTGCACCTCCCCTTTTCCTAATCTGTCACCATTCAGATAATAGTCTGTCTCTCTGTTTTTACCACCAAAGTGGATAACCTCACATTTATCCACATTATACTTCATCTGCCATGCATTTGCCCACTCACCTAACCTATCCAAGTCGCTCTGCAGCCTCACAGCATCCTCCTCGCAGCTCACACTGCCACCCAACTTAGTGTCATCCGCAAATTTGGAGATACTACATTTAATCCCCTCATCTAAATCATTAATGTACAGTGTAAACAGCTGGGGCCCCAGCACAGAACCTTGCGGTACCCCACTAGTCACTGCCTGCCATTCTGAAAAGTACCCATTTACTCCTACTCTTTGCTTCCTGTCTGACAACCAGTTCTCAATCCATGTCAGTACACTACCCCCAATCCCATGTGCTCTAACTTTGCACATCAATCTCTTGTGTGGGACCTTGTCGAACGCCTTCTGAAAGTCCAAATATACCACATCAACTGGTTCTCCCTTATCCACTCTACTGGAAACATCCTCAAAAAATTCCAGAAGATTTGTCAAGCATGATTTCCCTTTCACAAATCCATGCTGACTTGGACCTATCATGTCACCTCTTTCCAAATGCACTGCTATGACATCCTTAATAATTGATTCCATCATTTTACCCACTACCGATGTCAGGCTGACCGGTCTATAATTCCCTGTTTTCTCTCTCCCTCCTTTTTTAAAAAGTGGGGTTACATTGGCTACCCTCCACTCCATAGGAACTGATCCAGAGTCAATGGAATGTTGGAAAATGACTGTCAACGCATCCACTATTTCCAAGGCCACCTCCTTAAGTACTCTGGGATGCAGTCCATCAGGCCCTGGGGATTTATCGGCCTTCAATCCCATCAATTTCCCCAACACAATTTCCCGGCTAATAAGGATTTCCCTCAGTTCCTCCTCCTTACTAGACCCCCCGACCCCTTTTATAACCGGAAGGTTGTTCGTGTCCTCCTTCGTGAATACCGAACCAAAGTACTTGTTCAATTGGTCCGCCATTTCTTTGTTCCCCGTTATGACTTCCCCTGATTCTGACTGCAGGGGACCTACGTTTGTCTTTACTAACCTTTTTCTCTTTACATATCTATAGAAACTTTTGCAATCCGTCTTAATGTTCCCTGCAAGCTTCTTCTCATACTCCATTTTCCCTGCCCTAATCAAACCCTTTGTCCTCCTCTGCTGAGTTCTAAATTTCTCCCAGTCCCCAGGTTCGCTGCTATTTCTGGCCAATTTGTATGCCACTTCCTTGGCTTTAATACTATCCCTGATTTCCCTTGATAGCCACGGTTGAGCCACCTTCCCTTTTTTATTTCTATGCCAGACAGGAATGTACAATTGTTGTAGTTCATCCATGCGGTCTCTAAATGTCTGCCATTGCCCATCCACAGTCAACCCCTTAAGTATCATTCGCCAATCCATCTCAGCCAATTCACGCCTCATACCTTCAAAGTTAGCCTTCTTTAAGTTCTGGACCATGGTCTCTGAATTAACTGTTTCATTCTCCATCCTAATGCAGAATTCCACCATATTATGGTCACTCTTCCCCAAGGGGCCTCGCACAACGAGATTGCTAATTAATCCTTTCTCATTACATAACACCCAGTCTAAGATGGCCTCCCCCCTAGTTGGTTCCTCGACATATTGGTCTAAAATACGATCATGGCTGATCTTCGACCTCAACTACACTTTCCCGCCCGATCCCCATATCTCTTGATTCCCTTAATATCCAAAAATCTATCGATCTCTGTCTTGAATATACTCAACGACTGAGCCTACACAATCCTCTGGGGTAGAGAATTCCAAAGATTCACCACCCTCTGAGTGAAGAAATTCCTCCTCATCTCAGTCCTAAATGGCTGACCCCTTATTCTGAGACTGTGACCCCCTAGTTTTAGTTTCCCTTATGAGTGGAAGTATCCTCTCTGCATTCACCTTGTCGAGCCCCCTCATTATCTTATGTGTTTCAGCAAGATCACCTCTCATTCTTCTGAACTCCAATGTATATAGGCTCAACCTACTCAACCTATCTTCATAAGTCAACCACTATATGTGGTTGAAAGCTCATTTCAGGGTCGAATATGAAACCAAGTTTGCAAACAGTGCGGTTCAGCCTCAGACAGAAGTTGGAGAGAGTGACCCTTGGTTCTAGACTGCCAGGTAATTTGCACGGTGATAGGAAAAAAGTTGGGGTTTTGGGACAGCTCTTTCAAAGAGAATAAGGGGTTATGGGGAGCGGGCAGGGAAGTGGAGCTGAGTTCATGATCAGATCAGCCATGATCTTATTGAATGGTGGAGTAGGCTCGAGGGGTCGTATGGCCTACTCCTGCTCCTATTTCTTATGTTCTAAAGAGGCATGCCGGCCGAATGGCCTCATTCTGTGCTGTAAGATTCTTTGATTCGATGCAAGGGTGAACTTAGATCAGGTGCGTTAACGTGAGTTGCCGTCCTTGTGCCTTAGCCCGTCTCTCTCCGTCTCCCCCTCAGATTGGGATTGTTGTGGTGTTGGGTGTCTCCGCAGTGGCGATCGGTTTCTTGTACAACCAGTGGCATGAGGAGTGGAATACCTTCACCCTCTCGTTTCAGGTACGTGACCACATTCAAGCCCGGTCCCTTTCAGCCTCCCCGCCCAACGGTGACTCCATCCCCTTTCTCGCATCTCTGCGGGTACTCCCGACAAAACCGCATTCCATGGGCCGGAGCTTTCCCGGTGAAAATTAATGCCGCGCTCACAACGCACACCGTTCCTAATGCGCAAATCGGTTCGGGGGGAGGAGGGATACGCCGCGGGTTGCGAATCGCCAGAACTTGCTGGTCGATTTACCGTTTGCTTCACACACTCGGGGTTAGGCTTCCCACAAGGCCCTCACCGCCCGATTGTGGCCCAGCCCAGAAAATACCGCTAAGCTTCATCAGTTTCCACTAATTAAGTCATTAAGACCGTCCGACGAGAAAATGGTTCTTACACCAAGATTCTCGGCGGTTTCTGGGCGGTTACAGCCGAAAGTAGCGGGAGCGGGCGGTTCTTAAGTTTAAAAAAAAAATTTAGTCCAAGGCTGTGATTGGGCCTAGGGAAGGGGGAAAACTTAAAAAATATTTTTTCACTTATAAACAAAAAATAAAAAGTTATAAAACATTCTCAAGACACTTTTTGATGTAATGGGCGTTTTAGAATTCAAAAAAATAAATAATTATAAAAACCTTTAACTTACCTTTCTTTGCAGGCTGCTCACCGACCGCCCTGTTTCCGACAGCTTCCCGTGGGCGGTTTCCTCAGCGGTGTGTACAGGTCCCCGTTGAGGCCAAACTTAGATCCTGGCAGTTTTCTCGGCGGTGCACCCGGCTGCTTTGCTCCCCCGGCGGTCTTTTCAAAATGTGGGCGGAACTCTTTTTAAAAAAAAATAAGGAGGAATCTTTCGCCTGGCGGTTTTTCCCTCAAACAACGTCCGAGAAAAACTGTCGAAAATTAAGGCCAAAGTTTAGCCCTCAGTGTCTTACCCTTAACCTCCCCGGTATTCTCAGTAACTTGCTGGATTCGCACATTAAGTGCCCATTAAACTTCGCCACAGAAAGTTAATCTGGTAATTAACAGCGACCTGATAATTGTTGATGTAATGCCACTCACCCTATCTGGCTTGGAAATTCAACAATTTAAGTTGTGGATTCTCATTCCTGCAGGTGGTAAATTGTTGCTAAAGATTTAAAAAATGTTAAATTTAAAATATTATTCTAACTTTTCCTTTGTGTCTCATTTTTGTCTCGTTCTCTTAATCCAATCTTTCTCTCCCTCTCTTTATTTCTCTTTCTCTGCCTGATTTGACTCTAATTCACCCGATTTCCTTCTCCGTCGTTCCTTTGTTTCTTTCTCAATCCTTGAATCTCATCACATCCTGTGCTCGCTGACCTACATCGGCTTTCGGTTAAAACATAATAGGAGCAAGAGTAGGCCCCTCGAGCCTGCTCCGCCATTCAATAAGATCGTGGCTGATCTAAAGCAATGGCTCGATTTCAAAATTCTCATCCTTATTTTAAAATCCCTCCATGACCTCGCCCCTCCCTATCTCCGTAATCTCCTCCAGCCCCACAACCCAACGAGATGTTTGCGCTCCTCTAATTCTGCCCTCTTGAGCATCCCTGATTTATAATCACTCAACCATCGGTGGCCGTGCCTTCTGTTGCCTAGGCCCCAAGTTCTGGAACTCCCTGCCTAAACCTCTCTGCCTCTCTTTCCTCCTTCAAGACGCTCCTTAAAACTTACCTCTTTGACCAAGCTTTTGGTCACCTGCGCTAATTTCTACTTATGCGGCTCGGTGTCAAATTTTTATCTCATAGTATACCTGTGACTGCGATGTTTCACTAGGTTAAAGCCGCTATATAAATACAATTTGTTGTTCACTGAGATCCCAGATGCCCTCGCTGAGCCGTTAATCACTTTGCACTTCCAACCAGTTACGGCGCAAACATTTTTGAGCAGAAGGCTGCAGGAAAGTGTCAAACTAACTTGGCACACCGTCTATCCACTTCCATTTATCTACTGCCCTCAAAGGAAATTAAAATCAGGAGAGATCAGGGCAGGCCGCCAATTTACACTATCGCACAAAGACAGGATCTGCCGCAGCCCAGCTAAGACCCAGCCTCATGTATCCCTTCTTAACTTAACGTATCGTTTCTGCACGTTCCTATAATTCATTTTATGTTGTCTCTGATTGATGCTGAATTCGGTGGTTTTATGTCATGCATCCAGATCCACTGGAAACCTGGCTGATTACATTTTTTTCATATAGAGTGCTTACATAACAAACACTTCAGAATCATAGAATCTAACCATAGAATGGTTACAGCACATAAGGAGGCCATTCATAAGAACATAAGAACATAAGAAATAGGATCAGGAGTAGGCCATTTGGCCCCTCGAGCCTGCTCCGCCATTCAATAAGATCATGGCTGATCTGATCATGGACTCAGCTCCACTTCCCTGCCCGCTCCCCATAACCCTTTGTTCCCTTATCGCTCACAAATCTGTCTTATCTCCACCTTAAATATATTCAATGACCCAGCCTCCACAGCTCTCTGGGGCAGAGAATTCCACAGATTTACAACCCTCTGAGAGAATAAATTTCTCCTCATCTCAGTTTTAAATGGGCGGCCCCTAATTCTGAGACTATGCCCCCTAGTTTTAGTTTCCCCTATGTGTGGAAATATCCTCTCTGCATCCACCTTGACGATGCCCCCTTAATATCTTATAAGTTTCAATAAGATCACCTCTCATTCTTCTGAGCTCCAATGAGCAGAGGCCCAACCTACTCAACCTTTCCTCATAACTCAACCCCCTCATCTCCGGAATCAGCCTAATGAACCTTCTCTGAACTGCCTCCAATGCAAGTATATCTTTCCTTAAACATTCAGCCCATCGAGTCCGTGCCGGCTTTCTGCAAGAGCATTTCAGCTAGTTTAATTCCCCTGCCCTTTCCCCGTAGCCCTGCAGAAAAAAATATCCTTCAGATACTTACCTAATTCCTTTTTGAAAGCCACGATTGAGTCTGCCTCCACCACCCTCTCAGGCCGTGCGTTCCAGATCCTAACCACACGCTGCGTAAAAACATTTTTCCTCGTGTCGCTTTTGGTTCATTCGCCAGTCACCTTAAATCTGTGTCCTCTGGTTCTCGACCCTTCCCCCAATGGGAACAGTTTCTCTCCATCTACCCTGTCCAGACCCCTCATGAACTCGACCAAATCTCCTCTCAACCTTCTCTGCTTGAAGGCGGACAACTCCAACTTCTCCAGTCTATCCACGGATCATTTCTATAGCGCTTTTCACAACCTCAGGGCCTCCTAAAGCGCTTTTGCAGCCAATTAAGTACTTTTTGAAGTGTAGTCACTGTTGAATTGTAGGAAATGCAGCAGCTAATTTGCGCACAGCAAGCTCCCACAAACAGCGTGAGATAATGAACAGATAATCTGTATTTGTTATGTTGATTGAGGGATAAATATTGGCCCAAGAAACCGGGCATAACTCCGCTACTCTTCTCCGAAATAGTGCCGCAGGATCTTTTACATCCTCCTGAGAGGGCAGACGGGGCCTCGGTTTAACGTCTCATCCGAAAGACAGCACCTCCGACAGTGCAGCACTCCCTCAGTACAGCACTGGGAGTGCCAGCCTAGATTTTTGTGCTCAAGTCTCTGGAGTGGGACTTGAACCCACAACCTACTGACTCAGAAGCGAGAGTGCGACCCACTGAGCCACAGCTGAGACCGCGGAAGGAATTTCCTTATGAGAATGTTCTTACTGATCTCGCTGTGCGTTAACGTTGGGAGAGTAACGGTTTTATATTGATGACTGGCAAGTTTGATAGTGAATTATTTTGAGAACTGCCAGAATGAGCTGTTGAGGGCTTCTCCCAACATCGGGGTCAATGCTTTCAGCACAGGAGAACATAAGAAATAGGAGCAGGAGTAGGCCATTTGGCCCCTCGAGCCTGCTCCGCCATTCAATAAGATCATGGCTGATCTGATCATGGACTCAGCTCCACTTCCCTGCCCGCTCCCCATAGCCCCTTATTCCCTTATCTTTCAAAAATCTGTCTATCTCATCCTTAAATATATTCAATGACCCAGCCTCCACAGCTCTCTGGGGCAGAAAATTCCACAGATTTACAACCCTCTGAGAGAAGAAATACTTCCTCATCTCAGTTTTAAATGGGCGGCCCCTTATTCTGAGACTATGACCCCTAGTTTTAGTTTCCCCTATGAGTGGAAATATCTTCTCTGCATCCACCTTGTCGAGCCCTCTTATTATCTTATATGTTTCAATAAGATCACCTCTCATTCTTCTGAACCCCAATGTGTATAGGCCCAACCTACTCAACCTATCTTCATAAGTCAACCCCCTCATCTCCAGAATCAACCTGGTGAACCTTCTCTGAACAGCCTCTGTAAAGTCCTGTCCCCTCAGTACAGATTCACACGAGACATGTCGTGAAGTCAAGGTCACTCTGGACCTGCACCTTTATTTCACAGCTCTGGAATGCTGCACTTGCCTGAGACCTGCCCTTATATACCTGTCTCTTGCAAGTGCACCCCTGGTGGTAAGGTATGCTGGTGGTTACAGGTCATGTCTTATTACAGTCATGTATAGCATGTTAGGATACAGTTATATATAATAATGTAAGATACATGACAGCCTCCAATGCAATTATATTCTTCCTTAAATACGGAGACCAAAACTGTACGCAGTACTCCAGGTGTGGCCTCACCAATACTCTGTATAGTTGTAGCAGGACTTCTCTGCTTTTATACTCCATCCCCCTTGCAATAAAGGCCAACATTCCATTCCTGATTACTTGCTATACCTGCACACTAACTTTTTGTTAGCACAGAAGGATGTCGGCAGGCTAAAAAAAGAACTGAAAGGAAATATTTGATTTATGAGTCACTGCTTCAGGTGTTTGCAGATATTATTTACCATTGCTTTTAAAGTTTGTTTTTTGCTTTCATATTTTTGTAGGTCACTGCTCCATATCTGCACATTGGAGGCGTGGCAATCATGACAGTGCTTTCTTGGCCAGTGACTCAACACTTTGCCAGGATGAATAGAAAAGGTGAGATCGGCAATTGGACTGCTTTATCTTGGTGGAACGATTCTTTTTTTTAATATTCAATCTCGGGATGTGGGTGTCGATGGCGTTTATTGTCCATCTCAAGTTGCCGTGAGAAGGTGGTGGTGTGCCTGCTTCTTGAAAATAAGAACGTAAGAAATAGGAGCAGGAGTAGGCCATACGGCCCCTCGAGCCTGCTCCGCCATTTAATACGATCATGGCTGATCTGATCATGGACTCAGCTCCACTTCCCTGCCCGCTCCCCTTAACCCTTGACTCGCTTTGTAATGTATGCACCTGTGCTTATGCTCACAGGTTGGTAGAGCTGTTGAGTTTTGAGTGGCTTAGTCAGTCACGTGATGTTCATAAGACTCAATGGCAGATGCAGTATAATGTGGATAAATGTGAGGTTATCCACTTTGGTGGCAAAAACCCGGAGGCAGAATATTATCTGAATGGCGGCAGATTAGGAAAAGGGGAGGTGCAATGAGACCTGGGTGTCATGGTACATCAGTCATTGAAAGTTGGCATGCAGGTACAGCAGGCGGTGAAGAAGGCAAATGGTATGTTGGCCTTCATAGCTAGGGGATTTGAGTATAGGAGCAGGGAGGTCTTACTGCAGTTGTACAGGGCCTTAGTGAGGCCTCACCTGGAATATTGTGTTCAATTTTGGTCTCCTAATCTGAGGAGGGATGTTCTTGTTGTTGAGGGAGTGCAGCGAAGGTTCATCAGACTGATTCCTGGGATGGCAGGACTGACATATGAGGAGAGACTGGATCGACTGGGCCTTTATACACTGGAGTTTAGAAGGATGAGGGGGGATCTCATAGAAACATATAAAATTATGACGGGACTGGACAGTTAGATGCTGGAAGAATGTTCCCGATGTTGGGGAAGTCCAGAACCAGGAGACACAGTCTAAGGATAAGGGGTAAGCCATTTAGGACTGAGATGAGGAGAAACTTCTTCACTCAGAGAGTTGTTAACCTGTGGAATTCCCTACCGCAGAGAGTTGTTGAGGCCAGTTCATTGGATATATTCAAGAGGGAGTTAGATATGGCCCTTACGGCTAAAGGGATCAAGGGGTATGGAGAGAAAGCAGGAAAGGGGTACTGAGGTGAATGATCAGCCATGATCTTATTGAATGGTGGTGCAGGCTCGAAGGGCCGAATGGCCTACTCCTGCACCTAGTTTCTATGTTTCTATGTAAAACCCCAAGCCAGTTGGGTCTAGATCGTCCACTGTGAGGTATGCAGTTATGAGCCTGGGGGATGAACTGTGATGTGTAGTGTGATTGTTAAACCTTTGTTAATAAACCAACTAGTTCTTAATAGCAATGTGTTGCCATGAATTCTTAAGCAAAGAACCCATGAAGCAAATACATTATTACACACATGTAGTTCAAAAAATTGTCTATCTCAGCCTTGAATATATTTAGCGACTCAGCCTCCACAGCTCTCTGGGGCAGAGAATTCCAAAGCTTCACGACCCTCTGAGAGAAGAAATTTTTCCTCCTCTACGTCTTAAATAGGCGATCCTTTAGTCTGAGACTATGCCCCCCTAGTTGATTCCCCCACGAGGGGAAACATCCTCTCTGCATCTACCCTGTCAAGCCCCCTCAGAATCTTACACGTTTCAATAAGATCATCTCTCAGTCCTCTAAACTCCAATAATTATAGGCCCCCCTGCTCAACCTTTATTCATATAACAAACCTTCATTTCAGGAATCAACCTTGTGAATCTTCTCTGAACTGCCTCCAATACAATTATATCCCTCCTTAAATAAGGAGACCAAAACTGTGCGCAGTATTCCAGGTGTGGCCTCACCAATACCCTGTACAGTTGTAGCAGGACTTCTCTGCTTTTATACTCCATCCCCCTTGCAATAAAGGCCAGCATTCCATTGGCCTTCCTGATCATTTGCTCTACCTGCATACTAACATTTTCTGTTTCATGTACAAGGACCCCCTGTACCGCAGCATTTTGTAATCTCTCCCCATTTACATAATAACTTGCTTTTGGTATTTTCCTGACCAAAGTGGATAGCCTCACATTTTCCCACATTATACTGCCCACTCATTGAGCCTATCCAGGGATAAGTGAGTGGGTAAAAAATTTGCCCCAATCTGCTTAACCTTTCCTCATTGGACAACCTTTTACCTCAGGAACTGCTGCAGTTGGACATAGCAGTTTGATACAGCTGAGTGATCACTTTAGGGGGCTGTTGGTGTGGGACCTGACTCACTGTTGAGTTTTTAACATCACTTTTTTACCGAGACCAGCTTTTTATGTCCAGATTTTTTGAACTGAATTCAAATTCTCCGAATGCCATGTTACAGTGGGGAGATAATGTGGCAAACATTATATTTCATGCTGTAAAAAGGCAATTGGTTGCTGGGTCTCTCTTTCTTAGCAGTTGACGAGACTTGAGTCCGGTTGTAGTATCCAGGCAAACTTTATTGGCTCAGTTACATCTTGCAGTTACTAAGAACAAAACCGCGTGCTGCAGCTTCAGTTATAGTCGTGAACGTGGGGGCTTCCCATTCCCTGATTGACCCCCCTGCTGTTACTGGGGTCAGTTTGTCGACTCCGGACTGGCCGCTGGTTATGACCCAGCTGCCCATTGCAGATAGCAATCACCTTGGTCATGATGTGATTACCACATCATGCCCCTTCCTCCTGCTGTTCACCGTTTTACAGCATGTTCCTGTTACCTGGTCGGAACAGCGCTTAACCCTGTGACTGACTGTGCTTTGGCCCCAACCACACTGCAACCTTTTCCATTGTTAGTGAGCACATACACAGCACACAGGTACTCTATGATTATAAATTAATCAGGTCCCACAATCGTTAATCATGTCCCACAGTTACACACTAGATAGATTTCAATAGTTGGCAGTTACATTGATCCTAGCAATGATGTTAGCTAGCACCAGACTGTGAACATTAAGAACATAAGAAATAGGAGCAGGAGTAGGCCATATGACCCCTCGAGCCTGCTCCTCCATTTAATATGATCATGGCTGATCCGATCATGGACTCAGCTCCACTTCCCTGCCCGCTCCCCATAACCCCTTATTCACTTATCGGTTAAGAAACTGTCTATCTCTGTCTTAAATTTATTCAATGTTCCAGCTTCCACAGCTCTCTGAGGCAGCGAATTCCACAGATTTACAACCCTCTGAGAGAAAAAATTCCTCCTCATC